>NW_024070202.1:28269160-28422221 GCF_014754425.2 Oryx dammah | reverse complement strand
TGAGGGAAGGAGAGGGTGGAATGATTTGAGAGAAAAGCACTGAAACATACATATTACCATATGTAAAACAGATAACCAGTGAGAGTTTGCTGTTAGATACAGGGAACCCAAAGCCAGTGGTCTGTGACAACTTAGAGGGTGGAGTGGGGAGAGAGTTGGGAGGAGGGTTCAGGAGGGATGAGACATATGTATACCTATGGCCAATTCATGATGATGTATGGTGGAAACCATCATAATATTGTAAAGTAATTATCCTCTAATTAAAAAAAAAAGAAAAATAAATAAATGATGCACCATCTCTCAGAACCTCAGGAGTCATTTAGGAGATCACCTATACACAAACTTAGAACACAGTTTTCAGCATTGACTATATCCTGACAACATCAGGGTGCTAAGAAAACATTCAACATCAGCTGCAGTAATCAGACCTGTACACATCAGATTTCCATCACTTGCCACAATATGAATTTCCACAATATAGATAAGATGGATGGAAAAGATTTTTCTTTTCAACAAAAGTGATACTTTAATCATTATCTTTCAAAACTCAGGGAGCAATTTTTGGTGAAATATGTTTAAAAATCTATTCCATTTTTTAGTATAAAATTTATCCAACTTTAATATCACCATGTTTTTATTTTTATAATTTATATAAAACAAAGTTTCACAGGCTAATAGAGTAACACATCTTTCATCTTTGATTCGATGGAATCTAACTTTGTTTAAACCACATACTATAAGGTTAGAAAGAAAGGAAAATCAAAGTAAAAGTTTACTATTTAGGCAATATCACTCTCCTAATTAATAAGTTTCTACTGTAATTGCACACTAGAGTCACTTGAGGAATTCAACTTAAATGCTGATTTAGTTTTTCTGTACTATTATACCACTATTAAGAGTTTTTCAATTCACAGATAATTCTAATACACAGCCAGACTTAAACCATGAATCAAAATATTTAGCATATACAGTATCCCGGATAGGGTTCCCTTAGTCTACTACCCTCAGATATTCTGATTCCATAATTCTAGGAATGGTCTAAGAATCTACCTTTTAGCCAAGAGGTCATTCTGAGATAGGTGTTCTACAGGTCAAATGAGAAGGTTGTCCTAAATTTAAGACCAAGCTTTGCATTTTTTCCAATCTCTGTTTATCAAGGCCTATCTAAAGTACACCATTCCCCCACTCCAGTACCAGAGGGGTAAAAAGAGAGAGTCAGGAAGGAGAGGGAGATCAGAGAGTGGTTGACATGGGAGGACTCCAGCACTCTCGTAACTTTCATATAACCTAATGAAGAGAAATAAGAAAAGAAGAGACCCAGATGAGCAGAAGATCCACCACAGCGCAAGTTTTACCCACTGGGACTGTAATCCAATAAAATGTCCTAGAACCGTTGCACCAGAAATTACTTCTCATGGGATATGAAATAAGAGGAGGACTAAAGAGAGGCCCTGTGTATTTCTAAAGGCCAGTGTAATTACTGTAACTGAAAAAATAAAATCTCAGTTGATTTCTTCAGAACTGGAGTAGCAAGCCATGAACTTTAATTCTTCATAACTTTAAATTAAAATCCTAAAGGTGACATATTTTAGGATGAAAAATGTAAAATTTCATCCCACAATGATCACAACATTTATCAAAATCAACCTGCTCTCCTTAGAAAACTGTGAAATGAAACATTCCAGGCCAATATTTTACTGAGATACTACAAGTAAACCACTTCTTTAGTCAATATTAACCATGACCACATCCTGTTGGACAAAGGAGTGACTCCCTCTGGGTATTCAGGAAAATAAGTAAAACTGGTTATTTCAATGTAACAAAATGTCTTGGTCTGGCCCGAGACACACTAAAAGAAATATTTGGTCTGAAATAGATGCCTGTGGGTAGAACAGACAGCAAAGAGGTAATACTACAGCCACTCCACCCGACTCAGACCCTGTCAGTGCCTGTCACTCCCAGCACCACAGACCCCCAGCTGAGGACATGGAGGGCTTTGGGGTTCCTCGTCATGACCAGCTGACAACCTCCACAAGTCCCACCATGCACTCCCACTGCCCACTCCACCCAGTATGTGCATATGGTGGCCCCCAGTTCAGTTCAGTCGCTCAGTCATGTCCGACTCTTTGCGACCCCATGAATCGCAGCACGCCAGGCCTCCCTGTCCATCACCAACTCCCGGAGTTCACTCAGACTCATGTCCATTGAGTCAGTGATGTCATCCAGCCATCTCATCCTCAGTCATCCCCTTCTCCTTCTTCCCCCAATCCCTCCCAGCATCAGAGTCTTTTCCAATGAGTCAACTCTTCACATGAGGTGGCCAAAGTACTAGAATTTCATCTTCAGCATCATTCCCTCCAAAGAAATCCCAGGGCTGATCTCCCTCAGAATGGACTGGTTGGATCTCCTTGCAGTCCAAGGGACTCTCAAGAGTCTTCTCCAACACCACAGTTCAAAAGCATCAGTTCTTCGGTGCTCAGCTTTCTTTACAGTCCAACTCTCACATCCATACATGACCACTGGAAAAACCATAGCCTTGACTAAACTGACCTTTGCTGGCAAAGTAATGTCTCTGCTTTTCAATATGCTGTCTAGGTCGGTCATAACTTTTCTTCCAAGGAGTAAGCATCTTTTAATTTCATGGCTGCAGTCACCATCTGCAGTGATTTTGGAGCTCAAAAAAATAACACTGTTTCCACTGTTTCCCCATCTATTTCCCATGAAGTGATGGGACCAGATGCCATGATCTTCGTTTTCTGAATGTTGATAGAGCTTAAAGCCAACTTTTTCACTCTCCACTTTCACTTTCATCAAGAGGGTTTTTAGTTCCTCTTCACTTTCTGACATAAGGGTGGTGTCATCTGCATATCTGAGGTTATTGATATTTCTCCTGGCAATCTTGATTCCAGCTTGTGATTCTTCCAGCCCAGCGTTTCTCATGATGTACTCTGCATATAAGTTAAATAAGCAGGGTGACAATATACAGCCTTGACGTACTCCTTTTCCTATTTGGAACCAGTCTGTTGTTTCATGTCCAGTTCTAACTGTTGCTTCCTGACCTGCATACAGGTTTCTCAAGAGGCAGGTCAGGTGGTCTGGTATTCCCATCTCTTTCAGAATTTTCCACAGTTTATTGTGATCCATACAGTCAAAGGCTTTGGCATAGTCAATAAAGCAGAAATAGATGTTTTTCTGGAACTTTGTTGCTTTTTCCATGATCCAGAGGATGTTGGCAACTTGATCTCTGGTTCCTCTGCCTTTTCTAAAAGCAGCTTGAACATCAGGAAGTTCACGGTTCACGTATTGCTGAAGCCTGGCTTGGAGAATTTTGAGCATTACTTTACTAGCATGTGAGATGAGTGCAATTGTGCAGTAGTTTGAACATTCTTTGGCATTGCCTTTCTTTGTGATTGGAATGAAAACTGACCTTTTCCAGTCCTGTGGCCACTGCTGAGTTTTCCAAATTTGCTGGCATATTGAGTGCAGCACTTTCACAGCATCATCTTTCAGAATTTGAAACACCTCCACTGGAATTCCATCACTCCCACTAGCTTTGTTCATAGTGATGCTTTCTAAGGCCCATTTGACTTCACATTCCAGGATGTTTGGCTCTAGATGAGTGATCACACCTAGCCCTCAAAATGTTGCCAATCGCACTGCCCCACCTACAGGCCCCGCTAATGGAAGGCCTAGGCCTTCGAGTTCAGTCCAGTCCAGTCCTCACTCATGTCCAACTCTCTGCAACCCCATGGACTGCAGCATGCCAGGCCTCCCTGTCCATCACCCACTCCCCGAGTTTACCCACACTCATGTCTATTGAGTCAGTGATACCATCCAACCATCTCATCCTCTGTCTTCCCCTTCTTCTTCCGCCTTCAATCTTTCCCAGCACCAGGATCTTTTCAAATGAGTCAGCTCTTCACATCAGGTGGCCAAAGTATTGGAGTTTCAGCTTCAAAATTACTCATTCCAATGAACACTCAGGACTGATCTCCTTTAGGATAGACTGGTTGGATTTCCTTGCAGTCCAAGGGACTCTCAAGAGGCTTCTCCATCCCTCTGGGTCATCTCAGTGCACCAGCCCCAAGCATCAGTAATTAACCTCCAATTAAATAAATTTATATTTAAAAAAAATTTTTTTTAATTAAAAAAAAAAAGGAGGCTTCTCCAACACCACAATTCAAAAGCATCAGCTCTTTGGGGCTCAGCAGATGGTGACTGCAGCCATGAAATTAAAAGACGCTTGCTCCTTGGAAGAAAAGCTATGACCAACCTAAGCAGCACACTAAAAGCAGAGACATTTCTTTGCCAACAAAGGTCCGTCTAGTCAAAGCTATGGTTTTTCCAGGAGTCATATATGGATGTGAGAGTTGTACTATAAGGAAAGGTCTTCCAGGCCTGCCTGAATCCCAGCACTACCAACCCCAAAGCCATTCCGGAGACTGAGGCCAAAACCAAGGGGCAAACCAGTGGGGCTAACCCAGTCAGCCACTCAGCGCCCAGAGCGAGCCAGGTGACGAGGGACGTCCGACGGCCCTGTTTGGAAACTCCTTAATCTCCAAGAAGGCCACTGGAGACCTATCTGGGTCAACCTACAGCTAGCCAGGTGGTCCGGCATTCTACCCAACTCCCGCCGGTACCTGCAGCCACTTGCCTACCTGTACCGCGAGAGCCCCGCACTCAGCGGATGAGGAGTTCTTCATGCGGGAGCATGGGTGTGGGCGAGAGCGCCGCTCTTATAAGGGCTAGTACTCTTGCCTGGTAAATCCCATGGATGGAGGAGGCTGGTAGGCTGCAGTCCATGGGGTCACTAGGAGTCGGACACGACTGAGCCACTTCACTTTCCCTTTTCACATGCATTGAAGAAGGAAATGGCAACCCACTCCAGTGTTCTTGCCTGGAGAATCCGAGGGACGGGGGAGCCTGGTGGGCTGCCGTCTATGGGGTCACACAGAGTCGGACACGACTGAAGCCACTTAGCAGAGGAGCTCCAGGAAGAGAGCATGCGCAGTGCGGCCGAACCCTATGCCGGCCCGCAGGCAGCTGTGGGCTGTAATCTCCAAGTGGCCCCTTTTTAAGCTTAATATTATAGCAACAGTTAGGATAGAGCCATGGCTTTTTGAAAAGATTATTATAAGATCTGAGGGTCAATGAATAAACTATGGCAAGAAGATGAAAACAAAATAAGCAAGAGAAAAGGCCCAGTGTGGAACTCTGAAAAAGGCTAACCCCCAGAGACCCACTCTATTACCATATTGTTTGTGTTTGGGTTGTTTCTACTTAGATAAGAGAAAGCAAATTGACAATGGCTAACAATGGTGGTACTGCATTGTTTTAAATGAGGTTCACTATAGTAATTCCGAGCGCAGCACTGAACCAGCTCACAGTTTCCCTGTGAGCTGTTTCCCCAAAACACAGTTTTTGGTTTCCATAGCAGGCCAGCTCCAAACCTGATATCCAAACGAGGCCAGAGTCACCAGATTCTGAGCCAGTCTCCCGAGCCTGCGCGTTAAGTCGCTTCAGTCGTGTCTGACTCTTTTGCGACCCTATGGACTCTGGCCCACCAGGCTCCTCTTTGCCTGGGATTCTCCAGGCAAGAATGGAGTGGGTTGCCATCCCTTCCTCCAAGAGATCTTCCCAACCCAGAGACAGAACCTGTGTCTCTTGAGGCTCCTGCATTGCAGGCGAATTCTTTAGTGCTGAGTCGCCAGAGAAGCCAGTGAGCTAGTGTTAGGACAAAACAAATCCTAGAAGCCTTGTTTAACTATAAAATGCAGATAAATTCACGGTAAGTTTAATTTAATAATAAATTCAGAGCAATAAATACAAACTTTAAAGACCATTTGACCATTTCTTCTTCTCTAGAATCTTAAAACTGTAAGTATAGTATCCAATCATTTCTGCTATCTTCAATGTGTCTACCATATTGTAACTACACCTTGTAATGAACTGAAAGAAATTTCTCATGTTCTCCCTAGTGAATTTTGACTGAAGATAATGGATCTGGAGACAGTGGTCCCAAGACCCACCTCAAAGGACCATGGAGAAGAATAACATCATATCCACAGAACATAATCATAAATCCAGGTAGGTATTACAGATACTACATTTTGAAACCTGCAAAGATAGAGAAATAAAGTGAGATAGTACTTTTATGGGAAAAAATGTAGGGAGACTTGAGAATAGTTCTCTTGAGGTAGCGGTTGGTGGGTGTGGCAACTTTCATTTAAAGATCCTCTAAGTTAATGCATGTGGGTGAGCCAGCATGGCTGTAAAAGAGGGAAACAGGATAGGCTCAAATTTTGACAGGAAAAGTATGTGATATCCTGAGGAAATGTATTTTTAAAAGTCTAAGAAAAGAAGAGCAAACGTGTGTAACAAACAACTTTCCCAGATAAAATGTCTGATATAATTGCCACTTGGATGAGATGAGGGGAAACTTGTTTTGAAAATTAGAATTTCGTCGTGGCATGGACCAACACTTGTGAGAGTGCTCTGGAGGGTCATCATCTTTCAGTACCCACAGAGATAATGACAGTAATGGCTTCCACCAAGATGATGGTTTTCTCCATTCATGATACTAACCAATATGGAGATTCCATAATCCTCAAATGATAGCCATAAGAAGCCACAAAGAGGTTAAAGACAGTGGTAGGATAACCAGAAAACTCTGCCCAAGGATGGTTGGTGAGTCAAGAAGCAGGAAAATGATTAGGGAGCCTTTCACTTCAAAGTTGTTGGTTCGGATACAGCCAGCATTTTTAAGCTTAACTAAATCACTTAAATTTAGAAGAGATAATATAGGACAGAAATAAATCTAAATGATACCCTTTGTATCTTTACTTTAAGAAATTTATTTAATGAAAATATCTAGTGAGCTCAATACAGTGATCTTCATTGAAGAAAAAAGTGATAAAAAGCTTTCAAACAAAATGCAAATAAAATTAAAGGTGTATGTTTCATAGAAAGACTCTGAAAATTGTTGAGGAAATATTAAGTTGGACTCTGCAAGGTGCTGATATCAGAAAGATTGCAACATGAGTTAATGGGAAGTACTGTAAGTTGATAATCAAACCCTTGGGCTCTGACCTGTGTTTGACGTTGATATAAGCATTCACACATTTGTGATCTCAATAATTTTTAAGACATTTGGAAAATGGAAATATTGAGAGAATCTTCTGCATAAGGTCGTGGTATTAAATGAGATAATACATGCAGAGCACTTCACACAGAGTATTCAATAAATTTATTATTTGTTATGTATTTATGTGTCTGTATTACATTTTAGTTGCAGCACACAAGTTCTTCCATCTTCATCGTGGCATGCAGGATCTTTAGTTGCAAAATTCTGAATCTTCAGTTGTGTCATGCGAACTCTTAGTTGCAGCATGTGGGATCTAGTTCCCTGAACAGGAATAGAACGCAGGCCCCTGCATTAGAAGTGCTGAGTTTTAGCCACTGGTCTACTAGGGAAGTCTCAGCATTTTATTATGATTATTGTTGTTGTTGTTGTTGTCTTGAAGAAGTCCACAGTCTAATGAGAAGAAAGATAATTATCATGTGTAATTCAGATGACAGCTTTCAAAATCCTGCTTATTTAATGCCTACAGCTTGAAAGGTACTAATCAAGGCACTGGGGAATTCAGCTGAGAATCAAAAAAAGATAAGATCCTGTCCTCATGGAATACGTTGGTTTGGACCCTTCAGGAACAGATGCCCTGAGGCCCAGCTGAGAATGAAAGAGGTTCATGTGTGTATGTGCAGGTGTAAGAAGTGTGATGTAATGCCTATGAAATCAAAGGACAGAGGAGGCAGAACTGTCAAGAAAGCTTTCAGACTGTGTGTATGACACTGGTGAAAGGAGAGAGGTGAGGAAGCAGAACTGGGCAGAGAGAGCACTAGACTGTGATGCGCGAGTGACAGCGTCTCGGTCAGTACAGTGGCAGTTGCAGTGCGAAGGGAGGTGGCCAGCTAACTGCACTCCTCAGAGCCGAACATGTTCCGTCTAGAAGGGAAATCTGAGCGGTGCATCTCCTTGGATACCACATTTCACTCTGGGCCACATGGATTCACCTCTCCTTACATGTGGTGGGTGGTGGCTCCTCCAGAGTGCCAGTGTTTCTTTTCTGTTTTAAATAGTTAGTTATTTGGTTGTGCTGGGTCTCAGTTACAGCATGTGAACTCTTAATTGCTTGTATCCCAAACTAGACTCTATGGGATCTAGTTCCCTGACCAGCAATTGAACCCTTGATGTGAGCATTGGACCCCTGCATTGGATGCATAGAGTCTTACCCACTGGATCACCAGGGAAGTCCCTAGTTGATCTCTTTTTGAGCATAAATTTGGAAGAGAGAGATTAGTAGAACCAACGATAATTCCATCACTGCGGTTCTTGTGGTTGCAACTGTTACTCTTTTGCTTACTTTACTACTTTCCGTTATAAATTCCTCCCATCCTCAGCTATCATCTCTGCTAGTCTCGGAGGTTTATCTAGTGACATAACTCAAACTCTCTTTTTTTAGCAGTCTGAGTCTGGTAATCTCATCCTCCTCACTCAAAATTATAAGGGTTTGCCAAGAGGTACCAAAGGCTGTCACCTTGATTCCATATATTTTCCTCCTGTTCCTCAAAGGACAGTGACTCCTCTTCCTATCTGTTGATCCCTGAGCACTCCAAAGGTCCACATGGCACCAAAGCTTGCAGTTCAGTAAGACCTTTGCTGTCTTTGAAGTGTAACAACTCTAAGTATTGAGTGCTAATTTTGGTTTCCAAATTTTCCTGCTCTCCCACTGATGGAGATAAGAAGTTCTTGCCTTTACATTCCGTTTTATGTCATATGTAACCTGCTTGAATATTTATTATTCTTTTTTCACTGCAACATCTTTGCAACTTAATAATAGCCAGTCAATTTCATTGTCCTTCAATGTGTTTCATCCTTCATATTTATCAAAAGTTTGCATCATTATCCTACTCAGGGTAATGCCTTCGAGTAGAATATCCTTCCTACTCTCCACCAGTGAGTTTAAGCACCACTTTTTACAGGAACTGTGTCTCACATACTACTCGAGATGGCAACTGATCCACTCCTCAGATTCCAATCCCACTTACCAGGTGTTCAGGACACTCTTAGCAACTGCCAGTTTAGATCCTCTAGAAAGGCGATCCTGAAATTGAGTTCGAAGTGCAAGAGGGTGGTTGTTGTTGTTGTTGGGTTTTGGAGGAGGAGGGTCGTAACTCCTGTAAAATATAAAGGGGGGGAATCAAAATGGTTCTGAGAAAAGCTTAAGACCGTAATACTGATCTGTGCCTGAGTGTGTGCTAAGTCACTTTGGTAGTGTCTGACTCTGTGTGGAGCCCCATGGACTGTACCCTGCCAGGCTTCTCGGTCCATGGAATTCTCCAGACAAGAGTACTGGAGTGGGTTGCCATGCCCTTCTCCAAGGTATCTTCCCAACCCAGGGATCAAACCTGCGTCTCTACATCTCTTGCATTGGCAGATGGGTTCTCTACCATGAGCGCTGCCTGGGAAGCCCAGTGATCTGACATCTATGAAAAAAAGAAGAGGAATGAGGGCTGTACAAGAAGAACTTCAAACTGTGGTGTAGAGCTGACAAAAGCTCAGCAAACACAATAGGGGGTTCTGGGACAAATAATTGTCTATTGAAGACATCCCTCATTGGGTGGAAATGGCCAAGCCCTAGAACTCTTTATATGCTGAGGCAGGGCAGAAAGAGTATGGCCTCAGCTCGAATGTTACAGTGGATCCCTAAGGCATTGCTTTTGGATGATGTTGGCTAATTGCAACCCCTTAACTTTCAACTAACTTTCAACTGTTGAAAGAGAAATCTAAGCAGTTCATTTCTCTGGTTACCACTTGGGGTTCATATTCTAATGAAGGAAACTGAAAATAAACAAGTGACAAAGAAGACAAGGGAAACTGAAACTAATTATATATATAACTGAAACTGAAACTAAATATATCCTGAATATAGCTACTGCACATTACAGCAACCACGACAAACTAATGAGGGAAACTGAAAATAAAACAAGTGACAAAGTACTGTGTCAGACACTTTGTGTACAATGGAGACAGGTAAAGCAAGGTGAGAAGGTTAGGGAGTACAACACCTGCGGTGGGGGGTACTAGTTTATATCGGGTGGTCAGGGCATGCTTCTTGATAAGCTGGCATTACCCAGTGACCTGAAGGAAGAGATGGGGTGAGCTGTGCAGATGTCTGAGAGAAGAGTTCTGCAGTCAGAGGCAACAGAAATGCAAAGGCACTGAGGCAGATTGTGTGCCTGGATGTTTGAGGAGCAGCAAAGAGACTGGTATAGCTAAGAGTGCGAGGGAAGGGGAAATAACAAAAGATGGGTTCTTACAGGCGTTGGGATGAGACAACAGTATATCATGCAAAATAATGCCTTTTAAGACACAGTGATGACTTTTACCCTGAGAGAGACAGAAATTTACTCAGTGTCTCCATCTGACTGGCTAATAAATACATTAAATTTAAGATGTTCAAAGCTCGTCTCCTGATCTTCACCCTCCCCCAGATCTACTTTCCCTGGAGTCTTTTTCATTTCAGTTATCACATCACTTTTAGTTGTTCCAGCTAAAATCTTGGGTTCACCCTGACTCTCTTCTTTCCTTCATATGCCACATACAGTCCATCAGCAAATCTTGTTGAATTTTATTCAAAATATCTCCTGAATATAGCTACTGCACATTACGGTGGTCACTACTAACCTGGGCTGTTACAAGAATCTCTGGTCAGGTCTCCCTGTTTCCTTTTTGTTCTCTGTAGAATTTATCCTCAACAAATTATCCAAAGGGCTAGTCTTTTAAACAGGAAGGAAATCTTGAAAGGCTCTATCAGATACTCATCTTACTCCAAGTAGAAGCCAAGGTCCTTAAATAGTTAAAAAGGTCCTACATGATACAACCCTTCCTCATACTACCACACTGACCTCATCTCCTACTTTCCTTCCTTCTCTTGATTCTGTCTAGTGGCCTCTGGGATGTTCCTCCAATGCCCTAGGCACCCTTCTACCTTATTGTCTGAAATGTCAGTTCTCTCACTTGATGGGCACTTAAGTACCTCCCTAGTACCTTCAAGTATTTATTCAAATATCACCTTCCAGCCAGACTTTTACATGATAGCTATATTTAAAAGAGCAACCTCCCTCTGGTTTTCAGCACTCCTGATCCCACTTATACTAAGCGGTTTGTTCCATAGTACTTACCACCTTTCAACACAATAAAGAAAATTTTTTGTGTTTCCTATCTTGTTCACTTATGTATTCCAGATTCTTAGATCAGTTACCACAAGGATCAGGCACATCTCAGGCTTTCAAAAAAATTTTTTTGGAAAACATTGTATATAAATTTAGTGTACAATAAGGTTTAGTACACAATAAATTGACAGGTTATAATTTGTATGTACTGATTCAATTAGTACATTTGTAAATATTAATATATTTAATTTCATTTTCTTAGTAAGTATGAGTGTCTTTGAATATATCACATTGAACCAACTTAAATTGCCCACATTTTTAGGTAGGTTAAAAATTGTTTGACTTTTGTCAGTTACATATGTTTCAACTTAATATTAATATTTCCTTGTATCATAAATGAATAGTATAGTGGAAAAAACTGAAAAAGTATTAAAATTGCAAAGCTACCCATATAGTGTTAATCTCCAAATTACAGAACTTATGGACTTAAGGATGAGTGTCAAACTCCTAACATTTCTTACAAAGGAAAGTCACTATTAAAAATAATGTGTAAAAATACAGTATAGGAAATGAGGGGAAAAGGAAATTATTTGGGGGTAGTATTTTATAACATCCTGAGGGATATTTTTGCCTTCACACCTCTCTAATTTTCCACATGTTTTTCAAAAAGAAGTGAAGAAGTTGGAGAGGGCTCAAACAACAACCAATGTAAGAACTAATATAATCAAAAATCTGGAAAATAGATTTATTCCAATGACTAACTGAAATGGAATTGCTTCCTATGAAGTGGAACAACCTGAGGCAAAAATAATAACTGATTTTAAGCAGTCTTTATATATATATCTAAAATAGAGATATCTATCATTTAATAAAGCATGCTACTATAATAAAGAGATCTGAGATACACTGAAAGTGTATTTTTTCTCACCTATCAATCCATATTTGAGAGGTTTAGCTCTACCTCACTGAATCTTTTGAAGTCCCAGTTTCCTGTTGTTCTGCCATCCTCTAGGGCAGGAGTCAGCAAACTACAGCCTGAGAATCAAATTCTGCCTGGCACCTACTTTTATAAATAAAATTCTACTGGACCTCAGCTACCCCCATTCATTTACATGTTATCTATGGTTGTTTTCACCCTATAATGGTAGAGCTGAGTAGTATGACAGAGATCAGCAAAGCCTAAAATATGTACTATCTGGCCTTCTAGAGAAAAAGTTTCCCAACCTCTGTCATAGGGTGATGTTCTCGTCTGTATGGCCAACACTAGTTCATGATCAAAGCACCCCATTCTAGGCTGTGGGAAGAAGGCAAAGGGCCAAGTAGTAAGCAAAGGTTTCGAGAGACTAACTTGGACATATCACTTCTCATGTACCCTATTGGCATAAATTTAGTGGAGCTCAGCTGAAATATGTGTGGATGGGTCTTTTACTAAAAGGAAAAAGGTTACGTAGATACTGGAGAACAGTGAGTAGTTTTTGCCACAGCAATCTATGGCAAAAAGACGGTTTGCAGGTAGAAATAAGGATGGACAGAATAAGCCTCTTAAAACAGCTGCACTCTTCACTGAATGAATGAATTTTTACAATGAGAAACAGTTCACAAAGTAGAAGCCAGTTCTGTCCAGGAAACCCCCTTACTTATTATTGCTGGTTAAATGTAATTCTCCCAGAGCCTAGTAATACTAATATTTTAAAGAGCAGATAATCAGCAGAGCATTTGTTTTCAGTGACTGGAGATAAGCCCATAGTCACTGTGGTGGTGACTTTAATGTGGTATGTATGCTTACCTTTCAGCCTATTCTGGTTACTCTATAGCACCCCAGTATAATTTCCAAGACAGTAGCTACAGATTCCATTGCTTTGGGAGTATTTTTACTCAGCACACATATGCACACATAAGCAAGGTATGTGCTCAAAAATTTTAGAGTCACTTATATTTCTGAATGCCTTATCATAGCAAGTCTCCATATTAGGAGCCTCAGGGAATTTGGAAATAGACTTATTAAATAGAATGAGGATCAGCAAATCGAAGTCCAAGGGATAAATCCAGCCCACTGCCAAATATTGTACATAAAGTTTTCATGTTAGATCCATGAATCAAGGCAAACTGGGAGTGGTCAAACAGAAGATATCAAGAATGAACATCAACATTCTGGGAATCAGCGAACTAAACTGGACTAGAATGGGTGAATTTAACTCAGATGACCATTTAATCTACTACTGCGGGCAGGAATCCCTTAGAAGAAATGGAGTAGTCATCATAGTCAACAAAAGAGTCCAAAAGGCAGTACTTGGATGCAGTCTCAAAAATGACAGAATGATCTTTGTTCATTTCCAAGGCAAACCATTCAATAACATGGTAATCCAAAAGTATGCCCCTACCAGGAACCCTGAAGAAGCTGAAGTTGAAAGGTTCTATGAAGACCTACAAGACCTTTTAGAACTAACACCCCAAAAAAGATGTCCTTTTCATTATAGAGGACTAGAATGCAAAAGTAGGAAGTCAGGAAACACCTGGAATAACAGGCAAATTTGGCCTTGGAATACAGAATGAAGCAGGGCAAAGACTAACAGAGTTTTGCCAAGAGAACGCACTGGTCATAGCAAACCCCGTCTTCCAACAACACAAGAGAAGGGTCTACACATGGACATCACCAGATGGTCAATGCCGAAATCAGATTGATTATATTCTTTGCAGCCAAAGATGGAGAAGCTCTATACAGTCAGCAAAAACAAGACCAGGGGCTGACTGTGGCTCAGATCATGAACTCCTTATTGCCAAATTCAGACTTAAATTGAAGAAAGTGGGGAAAACCACTAAACCATTCAGGCATGACCTAAATCAAACCCCTTATGATTATACAATGGAAGTGAGAAATAGATTTAAGGGACTAGATCTCATAGACAGAGTGCCTGATGAACTATGGACAGAGGTTTGTGACATTGTACAGGAGACAGGGATCAAGACCATCCCCAGGAAAAAGAAATGTAGAAAAGCAAAATGGCTGTCTGATGAGACCTTACAAATACCTGTGAAAAGAAGGGAAGAGAAAAGCAAAGGAGAAAAGGAAAGATATATCCATTTGAATGCAGAGTTCCGAAGAACAGCAACGAGAGATAAGAAAGCCTTTCTCAGATATCAATGCAAAGAAATAGAGGAAAACAATAGAATGGGAAAGACTAGAGATCTCTTCAAGAAAATTAGAGATACCAAGGGAACATTTCATGCAAAGATGGGCTCAATAAAGGACAGAAATGGTATGGACCTGACAGAAGCAGAAGATATTAAGAAGAGGTGGCAAGAATACACAGAAGAACTATACAATAAAGATCTTCATGACTGTTAATCATGATGGTGTGATCACTCACCTAGAGCCAGACATCCTGGAATGTGAAGTCAAGTGGGCCTTAGGAAGCATCACTACGAACAAAGCTAGTGGAGGTGATGGAATTTCAGTTGAGCTATTTCAAATCCTGAAAGATGATGCTGTGAAAGTGCTGCACTCAATATGTCAGCAAATTAGGAAAACTCAGCAATGGCCACAGGACTGAAAAAGGTCAGTTTTCATTCCAATCCCAAAGAAAGGCAGTGCCAAAGAATGCTCTAACTATCACACAATTGCACTCATCTCACACACTAGTAAAGTAATGCTTAAAATTCTCCAAGCCAGGCTTAAGCAATATGTGAACGGTGAACTTCCAGATGTTCAAGTTAGTTTTAGAAAAGGCAGAGAAACCAGAGATCAAATTGCCAACATCTGCTGGATCATTGAAAAAGCAAGAGAGTTCCAGAAAAACATCTATTTCTGCTTTATTGACTATGCCAAAGCCTTTGACTGTGTGGATCACAATAAACTGTGGAAAATTCTGAAAGAGATGGGAATACCAGACCACCTGACCTGCCTCTTGAGAAACCTGTATGCAGGTCAGGAAGTAACAGTTAGAACTGGACATGGAACAACAGACTGGTTCCAAATAGGAAAAGGAGTACGTCAAGTCTATATATTGTCACCCTGCTTATTTAACTTCTATGCAGAGTACATCATGAGAAACGCTGGGCTGGAAGAAGCACAAGCTGGAATCAAGATTGCCAGGAGAAATATCAATAACCTCAGATATGTAGATGACACCACCCTTATGGCAGAAAATGAAGAAAAACTAAAGAGCCTCTTGATGAAAGTGAAAGAGGAGAGTGAAAAAGTTGGCTTAAAGCTCAACATTCAGAAAACGAAGATCATGGCATCCGGTCCCATCACTTCATGGGAAATAGATGGGGAAACAGTGGAAACAGTGTCAGACTTTATTTTGGGGGGCTCCAAAATCACTGCAGATGGTGACTGCAGCCATGAAATTAAAAGATGCTTACTCCTTGGAAGGAAAGTTATGACGAACCTAGACAACATATTAAAAAGCAGAGACATTACTTTGCCAACAAAGGTCCATCTAGTCAAGGCTATGGTTTTTCCAGTAGTCACGTATCAATGTGAGAGTTGGACTATGAAGAAAGCTGTGTGCTGAAGAATTGATGCTTTTGAACTGTGGTGTTGGAGAAGACTCTTGAGAGTCCCTTGGACTGCAAGGAGATCCAACCAATCCATCCTACAGGAGATGAGTCCTGAGTGTTCTTTGGAAGGACTGATGTTGAAAGTGAAACTCCAATACTTTGGCTACCCGATGAGAAGAGTTGACTCATTTGAAAAGACCCTGGTGCCAAGAAAGATTGAGGGCAGGAGGAAAAGGGGATGACCGAGGATGAGATGGTTGGACGGCATCATCAGCTCAATGGACATGAGTTTGTGTAGGCTCCAGGAGTTGGTGATTGATAGGGAGGCCTGGCGTGCTGCAGCTCATGGGGTCGCAAAGAGATGGATACGACTGAGCGACTGAACTGAACTGAACTGAAAGTTTTAGAGAACATGGTTATTTATATTCATTTGCATATTGTCTATGACTACTTTTATGCTATTAAGGCAAAGTTGACTAGTTTAACAGAGTCTGTGTGATCTATTAAAATCCTAAATTATTTGTTATCTTTCCATAAATGAGAAAGTTTGCCAATTCCTAAACTACAGTATTCTGAGTATCCTTACTTTCATTTGAGCTCAGGATTTTAATTAGAATAGCAAGATGTTCGTTTGAGCGTAAGCAAGACTTTCTTATCTCTAAATATGTCCAAACCATAGAACTGATTTTCTTTTACATTTCTTGAATTTTTTCCTTGAACTTTCCTGAGAAGACAGAAAAGGTATTCACTTTATTTAGAAATATTTTCATATAAAGAATAAGTTTGATGTGGAAAGGGTAGACTTTTCCATAATGTTGCTGTATTAATTAGATATCCAGAAGGAAACCAAATAAATCTTGGCCCCCACCTCTGTTACTTACAACATACAAAAATCACTTCTAGGTTGATTAGAGTTCTAAATGTGAGATGATGAAAACAAAAAAGAATGTTTTCTTCATTTGGAATATATTAAGATTTCATAAACATGACATAAAGAGTACTATGAAGGAAAAAATGATAATTTACTGGACTATATTAAAGCTAGGAACTTCTGACCAAAATCCAAACAGTGGTAATACCGAGTGCTGGTGAGGATGTGGAGAATAGGAACTTTCATTCATTGCTGATGGGAATGCAAAGTGGTACAGTCACTCTAGAAGACAATTTAGTGGTTACTTATAAAGCTAAATACAGGGCTTCCCTGGTGGCTCAGACCGTAAAGCGTCTGCCTGCAATGCGGGAGACCCGGGTTTGATTCCTGTGTCGGGAAGATCCCTTGGAGAAGGAAATGGCCATTCACTCCAGCACTCTTGCCTGGAAAATCCCATGTACGGAGGAGCCTGATAGGCTACAGTCCATGGGGTGGCAAAGAGTCGGACACGACAGAGCGACTTCACTTTCACTTTCTATAAAGCTAAATATACTTTTGGCATACAGTGCAACAGTCATGCTCTTTGGTATTTATCCAAAGAAGCTGAAAGAAGTTTCAGCTCTACACAAAACCTGCACATGAATATTTATGACAGCTATATTCACAATTGCCAACACTTGGAAGCAGCCAAAATGTCCTTCAGTAGGTGAATGGATAAATAAATATCTAAACGAGGAAATATTTTTCAGTGCTAAAAAGAAATGAGCTATAAAGCCATGAAAACAAATGGAGGAAACTTAAACACATATTATTAAGTGAAAGGAACCAATCTGAAACAGTTACATACTGTATGATTCCATCTGTATAACATTTTGAAAGGACAAAACTGTGGAGTCAATGAAGAGATCAGTGATTGCTGCAGGTTAAATATGCAGAACATAGAGAAGCTCTAGGGCAGTGAAAATACTCTGTATTATAATGATGGATATAGATCATTACACATTTATTCAAACCCATAAAATGTACACCAAGAGTGAATCCCAAGATAGAACTGTGGACTTTGGTAATAATATGTCAGTATAGATTCATCAGTTGTAACAAAAGTACCACCCTGGTGGGAGGTATTGATAATGAGGAAGGCTATTCATGTGTAGGAGCAGGCCGTATATGGGAAATCTTTGTACCTTTTCTTCAATTTTGCTATAATCCTTAAATGCTCTAAAAAAATTTGTCTTAACAAAAATAAAGTAAAACTTACTTTCATCAAAAGACAATCAGTAAGCAAGTGAAATAGAAAGCCACAGAGTAGGGAGAAGATACTTGTAATACATATATTGACATAGGACTCATAGCTGAATAGATATACAATAAATTATATAAATTATATATGTAAATAAATTTACATATATAATTATACATAGATTATAAAAATTAGCAAAACCAGTTAAAGTGAGTACTTTACTAAGGAGCAGTACCCAACTAGCCAAAACAAAATGGTTTTTAATATCATTTGTCATCAGGGAAATGCAAATCAAACCCACAATATGACATGCAGACATATCTTCAGTAGCTTGAAAATGCCAACTGTTGACAAGGATGTGAAGGAACTGAAATTCTAATACATCACTGATGACAGCATAAATTGTTACAACCATTTTGGAAAACAATTTATCATTAACTACTAAAGCTGAAAATACAACTTATTCTACTTTGGTGTCTGAAGAAGTGAAAGTTGCTCAGTCGTGTCCGACTCTTTGTGACCCCATGGACTATACAGTCCGTGGAATTCTCCAGGCCAGAATACTGAAGTGGGTAGCCTTTCCCTTCTCCAGGAGATCTTCCCAACCCAAGGATTGAATCCAGGTCTCCCACATTGCAAGCAGATTCTTTACCAGCTGAGCCACAGGGAGGCCCAAGAAGTGGACTTCTCACTGGAGTGGGTAACCTATCTCTTCTCCAGTGAATCTTCCCAACCCAGGAATCAAACTAGGGTCTCCTGCATTGCAGACGGATTCTTTACCAACTGAGCTATCAGGGATACCAAACAGAAAGGCAAAATATTCTCATCAAAGTTATGTACAAAAATATCTATAGTATGGCTCTTTGTAACAGGTAAAAAGTAGAAATTACCAAACTGTTTATAGACAGTAGAAGATATATGCACACAATGGATTACTATTCAGCAACAAAAATAATGTACATGAATCTCATTTGAAAATGTTGAGTGAAAGACACAAAAGAGTACATATAGTTTATTTTTATATACTGCTCAAAAATTAGCAACATTAATCTTAGAAGTCAAGAATAATACTTTGGAGAGTGTTCTGTGACTGGATATAGTTAGGACGTTGTAGGAGTGGTTGAAATAGTGTCAAGTCACATACTTCCTGTTTTTACATAATCTCTAATTTCAGTGATGCATTCTATTGATAGTTCTCAATTTGGGCACTGGTTTCACGAGTATGCTTACTTTGTGAAAATTCATTAAGCTGCACATATACAGCTTGTAAATTTTTAAGTATATGTATTAAACTTCAAAAAAAAGTTTACCTAAGATAGAAAATTAAATAGATGCATATACATTCTTCTAACTCTAAAATCAGCGAAGGTTGTAAACCATGCATAATTTGAATGGAGTCAGAAGAGAATGCAGGAGCCTTCTCTAGGTCAGCTAAGGGAGTGTTTGTTAGACTTTCCTCCCTTCAATCATGACAAACATCTGTCTTTGTTCTATTTTATCATTTCCCCGAAAATTGCTTAATCAATCTGTAATAATAAGAGAAGAGGCATGAAAATGAGAAGAAAAGGAAGAGTTTTAATAAATTTGGGAGAGTTAAGTTTTTTGCCTTTACTCCCTGGATACTTTTTTATCTACTTTTCTCTCCTTAACACCCTTAATCCCACACTCCAGCACCCTTGGCAGTTATTACTCAAGTTATTCTTGGTCATTTGTTTTTCCTGCTTTGATTCTAAATACAATGTAAGAGTACAGCTCTTCTTCAACTTGTGATGGGGTTACATCTAGATAATAACCAGATATTGAAAATCAAATTATAGGTTAGGTATAGTAACCTATTGAAAATTATAGTTTAGCCTAGCCTGCTTTAAATGTGCTCAGAGTTGAGCAAAATCATCCAACACAAAACTCACTTTATAATAAAATGTTGAATATTTTGTGTAATTTATTGAATTCTGTACTGAGAGTGAAAAACAGGATGGTTGTATGGGTACAGAGTGGTTTTAAATGAGTGGATTGTATACCCTCACCATAGCACAGATGATTGGAAGCCATAGCTTGCATCCACTGCCCAGCATTACAAAAGCCATGTCTTACTGCATCTCACTAGCCAGAGAAAAGATCAAAATTCAAAATCTAAAGTATAGTTCCTACTAAATGTATATTGCTTTTGCACCATAGTAGTCAAAAACCCATTTAAGTCAAACCATAGTAAATCAGGGACCATCTGTATACACAAAATGTTTAATGATGGCCAATAGGTGTAAAGTAGGTAGTCAACTAAGCAGAACTGACTGTCATTTCATAACCATTTCCTGAAATGGTCATGAGCAGAATTTGTTGAGGGCTTATCAAACTCTTTCCAAAAGCCCCCATGTAGATCACTGAATAATTTATAAGCTATCTATATGCCTAGAACCCAAAGGAATCAAGTTTGAATTGAACTTCCTCTAAGCCTCAGTTGGGGTTTTTTAAAATGTTTCTCTCTTAACTTTCAAATCTAGAGATGAAAATAATGTTTCTTTCCAACGAGATGATCTGTTTTAAACCACATAGTACTCTACAAATTTACTACATTTACTGTTTGTTTGTTGTGGAACCAGATAGCCACAAAACCAGTTTTTAAAATAAAGTGGATGTTCAAAATAAGCAGAGAAAAGTGATTTCATTTATTACTGTTCTATAATTAATTTCATTTACAAACAAAAAAGAGTTAATCATGATAACTTAGATTTTAATATTTTTCTCTATGTCACCATGATTAGAACACTGTAAGATAAACAAATTATTGTGGACAAACAGAATATTACAAATGTTACAGGTATACATAGTAAGACATTTTAATAAATTCAGTAGTATCTTAATATTTCAACCAATACTGTGTATTGATTCCTTTCATTTTTCTACACATTTTTTTTGTGAGGTGATGGTTGAAATATTCATTCCCTTGGATAAAATCAAAGAATTTTAGTCTGTCCACAGACATACCATCCTGAATGCTTCCAATCTTATCTGATTTTGGAAGTATTTAATCTAAGGAAAGTGTCTTTTAGAGTCTCAGGATAGTTTCTGACATTCATTTTAGTAAATTTAAATTTTAAATTTCTATCATGTTTCCCTTCATTAAATGTCCCAATGTATGTTTGATGTAGAACTAGATTCTCACTAAGTGACATATTCATTCCACTCATGCATGTGTTTAAAAGGGAAAGAATAAATCATGTGAAACATTCAGTAGCTAAAAATAAACTATAAAATTTATCCAAATGCTTAATAATACATTAAGTTAAACGGGAGTTAGAAGGCATGTTACTGCTTGTCAAAACAAAAATTAATCCTCTGTTTTACTTATTCTTTAGCCACGGTTGAAATTCCAATTCTTTTTTATTTTTCAGTCTTTGAAAGAAGTTTAGTAAAAGCCAAATAGGTAATCACAGTCAGAGATATTCTCATTTCATCTTTCAGGGACATTAATTTTTTATTCTTTTCTACTTGAGTTATCACAATGTAAATTGGAGAGTGAAAAGTAAACACAAGCAGGGGAAAAGAAAACTAATTAAGGACAAAAGAGCAAGGGAGAGAACCCAGACACAAATTTTTTTTAATAAGAAAAATAATAGAAAGCCAAAAGAAGACTCCAAGATTATATTGCTTTAATAGATCTGGGAGTACTCACAGAATGGCAGGCTAGGAAAAGAAAAAAAAAAAAAAAAATGCTTACCTGTTAGAAGCAGGCAGTTTCTGGGAGCTGTCCAATGTACTAACTTAAGCATCCCAGTCACTACTTACCTCAATAGGAATTGATGTCTTCGTATTTCTCCCTTGAACCAAGGCGTCTCTGCACTCATCTTTTTAAGCTTTCTTTTAATACATCTTCAAAATGATTTTCTTAGGTGTTGTTTTCTTTACATTGAATAATTAAATGCTATCGGCAAAAAAGAAAACTGAACTCTTCTATAATAAAAAAAACAACAACATATATACATGAGATATATTTGAAATCAATAAAATTTTATTTTCATTATACCAAATTTATAATCTTTTTTCACCTCAAAAAAAAACCCCCCTCTTACAATGCAGTATAATTTCTAGGCTTAAATCTTGTAGGGTGGTAATGAGGAAATGTAACCAGATAGAAGTGTAAAGATTATTCTTTATTCAGGAATACCAATCAGCAATTTAAAGTTTGAAAGACTTCTCCGCGGAGGGTGAGCTGATCGACCAATTAGTTTATCAAAAGGTGAATCGCAATTTTGAAAGGAAACTGCATTTGTTTTGTTTGGGGGGAGGGTTTGCTTTCCTCCCACACGGGGATTATACAGTAAAGCACGCTGGGAGAAACACTCTGAGCTTCTCTTTTTCATGTTATTGCCATCATCACTTTTTGCCCTCTAAGTAAAATCTTTTACGTGGGTGAGGGATAAAGGTTAGAAAAGGAAAGTCAAGTATCTCAATTGTTAGATTGATTATAGCGAAACAGATTTTAGAAGCCAGGGTTCGTAAAGCTGCAGGAGAGCTGTTTACCTTGCAGTGGAAAGAGAAAGAGGATTCCAAGAGCGACTCTGGGGAATGCCCCCTCGCCCCTCCTACGATGCTTACTTAAGCTAATGGAAGATCTTGCCTTTCAGTAGCCGCTGCACTGGGATACCAGACAAACAGCTCCCCTCGACCCTTGGCAGACAGGGCCCCTCTTCTGGACATCATTAAAAGCACATGCACTTGTTTCACACCCATTGGCAGCAGAGGGTGGCAAGATTCGGAACTCCCACCCTGAAGCCAGGGAGAAGCCAGAGCGGTGGAAAACATCCTTGCTTTGAAAACCCAAAGCTAAATTAAAGAACTACATGAGACAAGGAGCTTGAAGAATATTAGCTGGCTGCGGGAGTGTGGAGACACACAAAAAGCACAGCAGGTAAGAGCTGGACGTTGTTGCCAAGAAGGAACTGTCCCAGGTGGCAGGGCGGAAAGGATCGCAGAACTGGAGGCCTATTCCTTTGAGTCTTCCCGGCGTTCTCAAGCTTGTCTTCTTCCATCAGTTTCGAGAGGAGGGACATTGTCAGAGCCTTCCCCATCGGTGCAGTTAATCCTGTTATCGGCTTGGTTATACATGTTAATGTCCCTGACCCTTCGGTGATGGTGACCCATCAGATTCAGGGCTGTTAGGAAGGCCGTCACCAGGCTTGCCCCTCCTTCGAGAAACCTATGAGTCGCAGGGCCAAGCAGACGCGATGGCAGCCTTTCCCGAGAGCTGCGTGGACGCCGCCGTCCTGGACTTCGTCGCAGACCTGTCCCTAGCCTCCCCGGGGCACCCTCTCCTCTGCGACTTGACACCTAGGGTCCCCTACGGGAACCGCCAGGACCTTGTGCTCCGAGATGGAAGACCCAGGCGTCTGGCGCGTTTTGAGGAAGAGGGTCCAGAAGAAGAGGAAGGGGAAGGAGAAGAGGGGGAAAACGAGGAGGAAGAGGAGCAAGGGAGAGGCGCCTCCCTGCTGGGCCGCCCCAAGAGGAAAAGAGTGATCACCTACGCCCAGCGCCAAGCAGCCAACATCCGCGAGAGGAAGCGGATGTTCAACCTCAACGAGGCCTTCGATCAGCTGCGGAGGAAGGTGCCCACTTTCGCTTACGAGAAGAGGCTCTCCCGGATCGAGACTCTACGCCTGGCCATCGTCTACATCTCCTTCATGACTGAGCTCTTGGAGAGCTCGGAGAAGGAAACCGACTGAACCCGGGTGGGGTGGCAGCGGCTGCCCACCCCTTGCCTGGGCGCGCACGGGTGTGCGGTGTTTGAAGACCCAGCAGTGGGTGCGGCTGAAAGGCCAGGAGGGGCCCTCGCAGACAGAACGTCTGGCCTTCGCAGGAGCTCGGTTCTGGATTATAAAATGTCCACAGTCCTCGAGAGGCGAGGAGGCCGTAGAGTTAATATATATGCGCTCGCTGTCGATGGAGTGTGGGGCAGGAGCGGGAGGGGCGAGTGAGGACGAGTTAAAACCGAGTTGGGGCAGTCGAGGCCCACGTCCCGAAGCAGCGTCCGTCGGGCGGGTGGGAAGCTAACCCTCCCCGCAGACTGGAGACTTCGGGAGCGTCTGTGCAGTCCTATCCTTTAACTTTTCTTTCTTTCTTTCTTTTTTAATATAACTATAAGGAGATATGCCTACTTTTTTTTTTTTTTTTTTTTTTGCCTCTAGAATCGGCGCTGAGGCATCCCTGGCAGGCGCTCCGCTCAGACCCGCGCTCTTGGGGCGGGAGGAAGGGAGAGGGGCGGAGAGGGTGGTCCTAGTCCGGGGAGGAGTGAGGGTTACTGGGTCTTCTGAGAGGCCCAGGGCGCTCCGGCTCTCTCGTGCGGTCCTCTTAGTCTTGTCGAGAGGCAGAATGAAGGAGATGAGAAAGCAGGAGACATTATTCTCCTCCCCTCGCCTCCTCTCCCTCCCCTTACCTTCCCCTCCGCTTAGACTCTAAACAGCAACCCTGGTGTGGCCCCTCCCGGAGTAGGATGCTTGAACCGGGAGGGAACTGGGGACAGCTCCAGCTTACGCGCTGGGGGGGCAGCTGGGCTTACAAGGCGTCTCGAGCCCCCGGAGCTTTTACCACCTGCAGTTTTTCCCCTGGTCGCCTACGGGGGAAAATGGCCGGGTCTTCCCAGGGGCAGCCCCTCCAGAGCTCGCACTTTCAAATTTTTAGCTGTAGGTAAGGAAAGATGGAGTAGGCAATGGCACCCCACTCCAGTACTCTCGCCTGGCAAATCCCATGGACGGAGGAGTCTGGTAGGCTGCAGTCCATGGGGTCGCTGAGGGTCGGACGCGACTAAGGGACTTCACTTTCAGTTTTCACTTTCATGCATTGGAAAAGGACATGGCAACCCACTCCAGTGTTCTTGCCAGGAGAATCCCAGGGATGGGAGAGCCTGGTGGGCTGCCGTCTATGGGGTCGCACAGAGTCGGACACGACTGAAGCGACTTAGCAGCAGCAGCAGCAGCAATAGGGAAAGATAGTTTTCATTCTAGTTGCATCTAGGGATAAGGGAGAGAAAACGTGAGAGGAGGAAATTAATTCTTCCACTTTGCCAAAAAGTGTGCGATGGAGATGAGTTTGAAGCAAGATCGTGCTGAGGGGCTCCCTCCAGTTTGGACGGTCTGCCATTCCACAGTTCTTCCTTTTGTGCTAAGGAACAACTTCTGCCAACAACTGAAATGGGGTTCTTAAGATAGCAGTAGTTAAGTGAGGAGAGGAATCAGAATGAGTAATCCCCATCCACTGTAAAGTGAATAAATCCTATTGTTCCAACACTATATTTTGCTCTCACCTCGCAAATCCTTGGGCGGATGTGCACAGACACACACAGGTCTCCCTATTAGCCTTTTAGAAATGTGTTTCATTTTATTGAGAAGTAATATATACTCATCCTAAAAAGTTTAGAAAATTAAAATTTAAGAATAAATTTAAATCACTTCATGTTACCACATAGCGTTTTTATCTATTTCCTTTAGTCTTTTTAATACAGATATAAATTCAATGTATTAAACAAATTTGGGATACTTTTGGAATTTGTCCACTCAGCATTATAGAATGAGCACTCTTTCCTTGACTTTAAGTATTACTCAAACGTAATTTTGATCACTGTATTTTATTATTATATCCATGTATCACAACTTCACTCCAGTCCTTTACAAGTGGATGGCTATTTTCTCTTTTAAAAAATAAATGATGATGCAAGAGCACTCTTATAAATATCTTCTCTGCCTATGATAATTTCCTGACACTAAGTAACTCGAAGTGAAGTTTCTGCACCAAGTGAACATTTAACTTTGTAACTAAGGGCCAGGTTGCCTTCCAAGCAGATCTGCCAGTTCACGTACCCTCCCACCAGCATTATGGGGATTTGCTTGGCTTGTGCCTTCATTTAAGTGTTCCTCGTTCTCTTATCTACGGGAACTGAATTAGTTCTGAAATGACCACTTTCCCAAAGATGACTTCTTTTTTTGAGTATTGTTGCTACCTCTACCATTAGAACATTAGGATAAATACGTAAAGGAAAAAACGTAACCAACTAAACCAAACAAGAACAATACCAGGGAGTGTTTTGTTTTGTTTTATTTTGTGTTTTTTTTTCCTCTAGCACTTTTACTAAAATAAACTGAAATTTGGACAGTGACTCCTATATCACTTTTATAAAATAAAATTACTCATTTTCTCTTTTTCTAGATAACTTTTTGGCTACTAAAACTAGCATACCTGTATTTTAAAAGATAAATTTAAAATTGCTCAATTCAGTATGTCAAAAGTAACTGTATCTCAACTCATCATCAGACTGTACTCAGCTTCCCAACATCTTATGTAGTGCTAGTGGCTCCATCAAGCCCTCATTTATCCAGTTATTTATTTATTCAATTTACAAAGTGTGTTGACATTTTACATATAGGGTGAATGTGTTCAAAATCGAAAGGGCTTACAGAGGCTCTGTTCCTTCTCCCACCTAAAGTTCTCCTGACAACTAAACATCATTTTTTAAAAAAATCTGCAAGTGATAAACAAATTTTTCTAAAAAGAGTCAACTTTAGGAATCATTAACATTTTGTTGAAAGAACAGATTTTGAAAATAAGAAATTAAAAAAGAAACTGTGTAGACAAAGTTCCTCAAAATCCTCAGGTCCTGTAGCATAAAGACAGCCATCTATCATCCTTAGTACTCTCCCTCACATTCTCAACCACTCTGTGATATTCTTAGTAATCTGATGATATCCTACAGTGAATATTTCCTCTGAAGTAAATAACAGCCAAAGAAACTCTAAATACAAAAGGTTTTTCTAATTATTATTAGAATTATTCAACAATTATTAAAACTTTTAAGCTTATAAATACTTTCTTTGTAAGTTTTTTCTATGTCTAGAAGCTATTCTAAAATGTGAAGTGTCTTAAGGCTTCTTCTTAGTCGTTGTACTCATAGAATAATATGAAGCCAAATAAGGATCAGAAATACAGAGAAATAGATTGACTTGTTCTTTGTATCAAATCATCCATAGAGATAAGACCAAATTGTCTGCATTTCAAACATTAATCTGGGTACTTCCATATCTTGCCACTCAATTTTTCTAAGCATCGTGATAGTTTTAGTTTTTCCATGTTAGATCCGTAAATCCAGTGTGCTTTTAATGCAAGTATTTTTGGTTTTTTAGTATTATCACATCCTGTGTTAAAACTGTCTTATTCTTTATTATCTTATAAACCAACATTGATAGTAATATCAGTCAATATTGGTTTTCCAATACCTTCCAACAGTAAAAATTTTTTTTAAAAAAGATGCTAAATATATCAAGTACTTCTAGAAAATTGTAATAATCAGTTTTTGAAATCTTAAAGTTATTTGGGCATTTGGAATATAAATACTAGTTTAGTCGTTGCTTGGCGGCGATTTATTTACACACTCTTTACTGACTGAAAACTGCCTTTTGGTCTCAAACTAAGTTCCCCATCACTATCAGGTTACTATTAGAATTCAGACATGTAAACCAAGAAAAGATCTAAATGAAATCATATTTGAAAGACATAATCAGGCTCTCCAGGGAAAGTAAAAATAATCAAAAGCCTTTTCCATCTACAGGCAGTCATTCAGGCCTATCATCTTTTACAGTTGCCCAATATGAAAACAGATTTTGACAAAATTAGCACTGGAAAATGAACCAGATATTATGCTTGTATGTGTAATTCCTGCACGAACATACAATTAAGACCCTAGGATTTTAGTGTTTATTATTGCATTTGTCAGTATTTCCATTATAAAAACACTATTGTGGAATGTTTATAACAACTACCAAAATTCTGAAATGAAACTTGATAAAGCACAGTTCAGTGTAACTTTTTTATAATTTTAAATCTTCAAAGAAAATTCCAAAGTTAATGAAGACATTTAAGTACACTTCATGTGTGAGTTTCTCAAATGTACCTGCAACTTTACAAAAGATTCTACTTAATACAAAATATAAATTATTTTTATTTTGCTTCTCTGGTGGCTCAGTGGTAAAGAAACCATTTGCAATGCAGGAGTCACAGGTTTGACCCTCTCCAGTGTCCTTGCCTGGGAAATCTCATGGACAGAGGAGCCTGGCAAGCCCTAATCTATGGGGTCGAAAGAGTCGAACATGACTTAGTGAGAAAACCACCACCATTTTTATTTTTATATATTTTTATCAAAAATAGCTGGCAGATTTTGCTTTGAACATTCTCTGCACCTCTCCTCTCCTGTTAGCTTGCCAGCAACTGTGTCTATACCCATGGAGTAGACATCCCTGTGCAACTGGTGAGACCTTGCTTTTCAGCCCTGAGTATAGAATCCCAACCCAATCACGTAGCATTGCTTTCTATTTTGTTTGTGATACATATTGGCATATCTTAGCACAGATTTAACTTTTAATAATTAAATTCCAGCCAACAGAGGCAAGTTAAAAAATAATTGGCAGATTAATACCGAATTTTAAGTACTAAATCTACTTCTTATTGGGTATTACTTGATTAACTTACAGTTTAAATGATATATCTGTGTCTTGGCCCAAGTTCAGTCACAGGCTCCTGAACTTTGCCAGCATTTTGGGGGAAGTTAGGCCCAGTTTTTTCTGGTCAGTACCCTCTCTTCCTGTGAATGCTGGACTAAAAAAGGTTACAAAACAAGAGTCAGCAGTTCTGACCATTTTGTTTTGACTTTGGGGTTTCTTTGAATCCGATGCTCAAAACCAAACCTGGCGAAGAAGGAGAAGGAAAGGAAAGAAGCAATGCAAACTGACAGGGATGAAATACCAGAAAGATGGAAAAACTTCTTCAAGTCTCCATAAACCAAAGCCTATAAATTTCCACAACTTTCTCTATGATACCAAATTTCAGTTCTGTGCCTAAAACACATTCCATAAAGAAATGTAAGTAAATGCAAAGAACATTATGCAAGTATTTTTAAATATTCTTTGTGGCTAATATTCATAGAATTGCACTCAGTTTTACAGAAGGCAAAAAGCATTTGACATTCAGTGAAGTCAAGAGTTTGACAAATAATGCTGTGAATTATCACAATAAAATGTTACTATTATCATAATAAAATGCTTACTTAGTGCATTATTGTATTCACATACTTCTTATGTGAATACACTCTTGACATACTTTCTCTCATTTGATCCTCTGGATTTAAACAAGATCTAGAGTCTCTCAATTAAACTGTCATCAGTTTACCATCTTAAAAATTCATTCACTCATTGAAATCGGCATGATACTGAGATTCCTATAAAGCATCAATGGTCACATATAAGCAACACATTTCTTTGAAAGACATTGCCTTCAAGATCAAAAGCACCTTAACACACTCTGTGGATGATAAATTATACAAAAGGCTGGTTCAGTCTGGCTCCCTCAAAGGCCAAATTTTACAGCCCTCTATCTGGGGCTCTGGGAAAGAGATTTCCACCTGCAGCCAGCAAATGTAGATGACCTCAAAGCAGCTGTTATGGACAACTTTTTATGATTTCCAGTCTTCAAAAGTGAGGAAAACATCTATGAGAATATGGAAATAGAACAAACAGTTGGTGAACAACAGAAGACAATAATGTCATATAAATGTATCTGAATTAAGGAATATGATTACACAGTTATTTTACTGCAGATAATTCTGTCACTTCTTCAAAATTTCACAAGCTATATTTACCACTGATCAGATCTGAAACTGGTTGACTATCTTTAGTCCTAGAGTTTAGTTAAGTGTTTGTTACATCTAATCTCATAGTTTAGTGAAATGTTGGAGAAACTGGAAATGGTCTAAAGGAGAACAAGAGAATAACTGGATTCTTAGATCTGAAATCAGTCGTGTCCAACTCTTTGCGTCCCCCTGTAGCCTACCAGGCTCCTCCCAACATGGGATTCTCCAGGCAAGAGTACTGGAGTGGGTTACCATTTCCTTCTCCAGGGGATCTTCCTGACCCAGGGATCGAACCTGGGTCTCCCACATTCCAGGCAAATGCTTTAACCTCTGAGCCACCAGGGAAGTCAATAATGTCTATAATAACTAGTAATGTCTTTCATTACTATGTTGCTTACTTATACGACAGCACATGTTGATTACTATTAAAGTTCTCATAATAATTTTAGGCTATTGACACTATTATTACTCTCTTAGGGGTGAAGACACTTCGGAATAAAGAAGTTAAATAACTTGCCCAAACTTAATCAGCTAACAATGAGTAATGCCAAGATTTACATTCAGCCAAGGATTTCAGAGGCTGAACTCTCAAGATGTGAGTTTATTTGTGAATATGATCATTCTATGTAAGTAGAAATAATGTGGCAAAAAGGCTTCCCAGGTGGTGCTAGGTGCCACTACCCAGGTGGTAGTAAAGAACCCTCCTGCCAATGCAGGAGACATCAGAGACATGGGTTCAATCCCTAGGTTGGGAAGATCCCCTGGAGGAGGGCATGGCAACTCACTCCAGTATTCTTGCCTGGAGAATCTGATGGACAGAGGAGACCGATGGGCTACAGTCTATAGGGTCGCAAAGAATGGGACAGGACTGAAACAACTTAGCATGCATGCAATGTGGTAAAAATCAGAAACAATTCTTCATTGTTACTGATGATCAGAAATGTAAGCATGGGCATATCATGGACATATTTATGCACAGGGATTTAGTCTCTACAATGGAATAGGGAAGGTGGACTACCGGTAGACATTTTGGAAGAGGTCCTGAACTAATTTCTATGGATATTTTAAAGCTAAAACTTTCCTCAGGTGGCTTTAGTGCAATCTTTCCAAAAATGGAGAAAATAAACTCTTTTGATGAAAATAATGGTTATAAACACAAGCTTTAGAATGTGACAGAGCTGGGTTTGAATCACAAGTACCTAGCATAATGCTGCAAAAGCTAGTACAACTTAAACTTGTTGAACCTCAGTTTCTTCATGTTTAAAGTAAAGATTAATAACAATCATCTCATAAGACTCTTATGAGAGTTGATTGAAATATGTATGCAGAGTAAATGGTGCAGAGTGAGCACTCAGTAAGTGGTAACTACTATTAAAATGCATGTCATCATCACTATAATTATTATACTATATTATATATTATTATATCCCTTCCAATTCTATGGCAATGAAAACACAATGAATAAGGTATCAACTTCACCACCCATGGTTTAACGTGAAAGCATAAAGTACATAAAGAGCAGGACTCATTATGTAATGCTTTATAGGCTGAAAAAATGAAATAATTTTTTTAATCCTCCCAAATTTCTTATTCCTAGAATATTTGAATGTCAGCATTTAGCCCTAGACTACACATTTTCCAAGTGGAGCAGTATATCCCAAATATACCCCCAAAACTCCCAAAGTAATCTACTGCTGTAATAGAACATATATTTTTTAAAAGAGTAGGTAAGTGAGTATAAGGCTTCCCTGGTAGCACCAGTGGTAAAGAACCCGCCTGCCAATGCAGGAGATGATGTAATAGCTGTGAGTTCTATCCTTGCATTGGGAAAACCCCCTGAAGGAGGGTAAGGCAACCCACTCCCGTATTCTTGCCTGGAGAATCTCATGGACAGAGAAGCCTGGCTGACCACAGTGCATAGAGTCGCAAAGAGTCGGACATGACTGAGCAGCTTAGCAAGCAAGTGACTTTAAATTTGACAAAAAAATAAAAAAAGATCTACATTTATTGACAAAAGTTCTATTTTATCAGCATCCCAGACATTACAGTAAATATTCCTCTTCAAATCATGTGAATTTATTCAAATTAGCTGATTCCTGGTGGATTAGTTCTGTGTCTTAACTGCAGTGGTGGTTACATTAGTACACACATGTGATAGAATGACATAGAACCATAGCAGTTCATACCAGCGTCAGCTTCCTGGTTTTGATATACTACTGTAGTTATGTAAGATCTAACTAATGGAGGAAAGTGAGTGAAGGGTACACAGAACCTCTGTGCCATCTTTGTAATGGCCTGTGAGTCTGTAAGTATGTATTTCAAATAAAGTGAAAAAAAATTGACATTATTTTCATATATAAAGCACCTTATAAATGTAAATTATCGATAACTTAAGGAGATATTCACATTCATTTCATTCACATCATGTTTTACAATTTTTCTTCAAGTGTTTCATAAAGTGAAACCAAGTCTGTGCATGGTACTCTGTGGGTCCTGGAATAAAAATCAGTACTGTATTCCTAAAGAACATCATCAAGAACTGAGTACATATTTGATTCTATGTCCTTGGTCCATGTTGACATTCTTGGCCCAATAGCATTCTCAAGTATGGATTTATAGTAATGAGGAGCTTCACATTTTAATTGTGCTACTTACTAAATTAGATAATTCACTTAGAATTTCTTATTTTGATCTGTAAAGTGGAAATAAGTAACACAGAGTCATTAAAAGTGTCATATAACAGATCCTGTAAAGTGCTTAGTAAAATGCCTCATGTACAACAGATATTTAGCCAATATTGTAATTGTTGTTTATGTCCTTTCAATGTTGAATGTGTATGCAGAGCAAAATGACAATTTAGCCTTTTAGAAGGACTCATGAGAACACCTATAAAAGCAGTATTAAACAATTGCCCAACTCATTGGAAAAGACCCTGATGCTGGGAAAGATTGAGGGCAGTAGGAGAAGGAGGTGACAGAGGAGATGGCTGGATGGCATCCCAGACTCAATGGACATGAGTTTGAGCAGACTCCAGGAGACAGTGAAGGACAGGGAAGCCTGGTGTGCTGCAGTCTATGGGGTCGCAAAGAGTGGGACACCACTGAGTCACAGAACAATAACAACCTCTCCATGTGAATCAGAGTCTTTTAAGTAGTGTGGCAATTTTGTGCCCAATTTAAATTGCTGCCGTAATAAAGTGTTTTTGTTTAGTTTTGTTTTAAAAACATAACAATTTAAGGATAAGGCTGCTGGTTCATGATATATGTAATCGTAATTTTTAGTCTTCCAGGAAGGTCACTGTAAAACTTACATTCCTAAAATAATTTCTAAAATTTGTATAAAAAGCTTTTATGTGAAAATGCAATAGCTCAGTTGGTAAATCCTCTGGTAATTTATTTTTGAGCAAATTCATCTTGAAAGCTGCTGTATTGGTGAAAGTAATTGAGAAGTAGGACTGTCTCAAGTATTAAGCATTTATACATGCCTGATGTTGGCTGATGTGAAATCTGAAATCCTGAGACTTGCTCAGGGTAGCCAACCAGAATGAGATGGCATGACCATGCTTTGTGTTAGGTTTTCTGAGGGACATAGGAGTCCCAGGATGTTAAATGGCTACCATCTGCCACAGAAAAGAATTTGGAAGAAAAAAGATCCCTCTTTGGAGCAGTGAAGGGGAACATCAGGTTCCAAAGTGCATCCTTGAACCTCCTGTGTTATTTCTGCCACTTAAAGTCTTTGAAAATGTGGTGCCTGGACTTCTCCTTTTTATTCACATAGGTTCCTTTTCACTCTGACACTAGTAGATTTATAAAAAAAAAACTCTGAAAAATTTTGTATTCTTTGGCCTAGATTTATTTGTAATTTAAACATCAGTTTTTGAAAAGATAAAGTTGGCCTTAACTTACACATATTTTCTCAACATTTAAAAATAGTAACTCTTTAATATCTATTTTATATGAAAAAAGTTCATCCTTGCATACAAAGTTAACACAATAATTATTAAATATCTTGTTTCTTTTAAAAGCTTTGATTCAACTTCAAAAGCCTTATTTGGGGGGTGCCTCTTGAACTTTACTAACATTTTTCCAACTTGGGAAATATACCCAATTTCAAATAATCTCACCATGGGGTCATATTTTTGACCTAAAAAATGTGGTGACTATAGTTTACAAGCATTTGACAAGTAGTGGTTTTGTTAATTGTAGACCTTATTGAACATGCCACACCATTTCTTTCATCACTATTCATTTGTCTAATCTCACTGAAGCCCATTAAAATTAAAGCAGATGAGCTCATTTAAAATATATATATTGGGTACCACTTTCTTTCAAGATGACACAACCATAAATTAAACTTTAGTGTACTATATTTCATTAAATTCAATAAACTATACTACTAAAGTTAACATGAAACAGGCTGAAAAATTACCAGAACTCAAAGCATGACACAAGAAAACACAACAAAAATCTTCCAAAATTACATCCACATGAAAATATATAGCATACCTCATGGACCTTACCCTGGACACCTCACAATTTCTACCTCCATACCTATAACTCCTCCTTCCATTGTAGGACTCACATACATAAAAACATGCATACATGAAAATTATTTTTATCAGAATACCTTCATATGTATTTTAGAATGGATGGTACACATGTAAAATTTTTTTACTCAGCTCAAATCTCTAAAAAGTTTTTCTTTTCCTCTGTACTTCCGTCGTTTAACATTTTTTTATTAATTAGCACCTTTCTTGAATACTTCATGTGTTCTAACATTAATGATTGTTTAATGTTTCTATCACTTATCACTAAAACATGTATTTAAATGAGTATCAGTATCTTTGCATATATTGAAAACAAGCCCAGGAATTACTCCAGATTTTGACTGAGCACTGGCCCCCACATAAGACTATCAGGCCTGAATATAATTACTAAGACCAGCTGCCAGCCAATTGTAGAAAACGAAGTGTCTGGAATTGCCATTCAGGAAACCTACAGACCATTCATTGATTAGATGAGGGTCATTGACTCAATGAGAAAAACAGAATTTTCCCTGGGAGCAGAGCCACTTCCTCTTGGAATGATTCAAGAGTATCTGAAGTTCAGGCAATTTACCATATCAAGAAAGGGGTTAAGAATGATTCAAGAATACTCTCTGAACCTTGGCACTGGTTAGGAAGATCTAAGCCATATTTTACAATATTAGGCCATTTCGTGGATTCTTATGACTTGCTTACAGAAATTTCATTAGGAAGGAATCAGAAACTATGTACAAATGGGCTTCCCTTGTTGCTCAGCTGGTAAAGAATCCACCTGCAATGCAGGAGACATGGGTTCGAACCCTGGGTTGGGAAGATCCCCTGGAGAAGGGAAAGGCTACCCACTCTAGTATTCTGGCCTGGAAAATTCCGTGGACTGTATAGTCTACGGGGTCACAAAGAGTTGGACATGACTGAGCAACTTTCACTCACTATGTACAAAGACTAGACTACAAAATATGCATCTCAACATTGTTTTTAGTATCAGAATACAGAAACTAGCCTAGATGTCTAAAAATGTGAGTACTTAAATTATTGCAGTGATTGAAAGGATGATATACAAAATAGTTTGTGCTCTGGAAAGATGATTAAAATTCTGGAATGAATTTTTTAAAAGTATTTTATAAAGAAAGTAATACTTGAGGCCTGATTTTTATATGGAAATTTGTGTAAATGTATGTATGTGTATCCATGCTTTTATATATATAAGTATGCTGCCGCTGCTAAGTCGCTTCAGTCATATCCGACCGTGTGCAACCCCATAGACAGCAGCCCACCAGGCTCCACCATCCCTGGGATTCTCCAGGCAAGAACACTGGAGTGGGTTGCCATTTCCTTCTCCAATGCATGAAAGTAAAAAGTGAAAGTGAAGTCCCTCAGTCATGTCTGACTCCTAGTGACCCTATGGCCTGCAGCCTACCAGGCTCCTCCATCCATGGGATTTTCCAGGCAAGAGTACTGGAGTGGGCTGCCATTGTCTTCTCCATATATATATTTTTATATATACTGTAAAAGAACTGGTCATTTTTGTACTTGTTTGTATTTTTGCAGTTTCTATTATTATTTTTTAGACAGAATAAAAACAATAAAATTATTTTAAGACAAGTATGAATACATAAAACTAAAAAACTTCTTCATGGCAAAAGAAACTAAGAAAATGAAATAGCAGCCTATGGAATGGGAGAAAATATTTGTGAACTGTCTAACAAACAAATGGTTAATATCCAAAATACATAAGGAACTCATACAAGTAAATAGCAAAAATACAAATAATCCAATTTTAAAATAAAAGACCTGAATAAACATTTTTTTTTCCCAAGACAAATGGATAGCCAACAGGTACATGGAAAGATGTTTAATGTCATTAATCATCAGGTAGTTGCAAATCAAAACCACAATGAGTTGTAATATCCCACCTGTTACAATGGCAAGTGTTGGCAAGGATGTGAAGAAGAGAACCCTATGCACTGTTGGCAAGAATGTACATAGGTGCAGCCACTATGGAAAACAGTATGAAGCTTCCTCCAAAAAAAATCAAAATAAAATTACAGTATGATCCAGTAATCCCACTTCTGGGTATATATCTGAAGGAAATGAAATAATTATTTGGAACAGATATCTGCATCCCCCATGTTCATTGCAGCATTTTTCACAGTCGCCAAGATGGAAACAAACAAATTTGCATCCACAGATGAATAGATGAAGATGTGGAATATACATAAAATGGAATATTATTCAGCCATAAAAAGAAGAAAGTCCTGCCTTTTGTAACAAGACGGATGGACTTTGAGGGCAACATGCTAAGTAAAATAAGTCAGACAAAGAAAGACAAACATATGTTTTCACTTACATGTGGAACCTAAAAAAGCCAAACTCATAGAAACAGAGTGGAATGGTGGTTGCCAGAGGCTGTGGGGTGAGGAAATGAAGAACTGTAGATCAAAGAAAACAAACTTCCATTTATGAGATGGGGAAGTTCTGAGGATCAAATACATAGCATGATGACTATAGTTCACAATACTGTTTTATGTATTAGAAAGTTGCCGTGTATGTGTGTGTGTGTGTGTGCTCAGGTGTGTCTGACTCTTCGTGACCCCATGGACAGTAGCCTGCCAGGCTCCTCTGTCCATGGAATTTTCCAGGCAAGAATACTGTAGTGGGTTTCCATTTCCTACTCCAGGGGATCCCCCTAACCCAGGGATCAAACCCGTATCTCTTGGGTCTCCTGTCTTGGCAGGTGGATTCTTTACCACGAGCACCACCTGGTAATCCCATAGAAAGATTATGGGATCTTTCTAATCCCATAGAATGTTATCCCCACAAAGAAATGAAGGAGAAAAATAATACAATTATTTTTAATTAAAAATAGCCACAAACAATACAATTTGTGAATTCTGCTTTTAGTTGAAGGACAGAATGCTGTTACTTACGTGAGAATTCTTGCCTTTCTAAACTTAAAACATTTAAACTAGGTACCTGACATGCTTAGGAGTAAAATTCTGTAATAGTTTTCTTTAGATACTAGAGAGCAAAGTATCAGCAGCATATTAGGGTCCCTCTCATGATTCCTTCCAGTTATTGCTCTTCTCTTCCTGCAAGGAAACCAGATCTTGACCTCAAACAACTTCAATTTGCTTCCTCATTTTTGTATTATTTTATGTAAATAAAATCACTGGGTCTTGAGAAATTATTGATTTTCACTTATAAATATTTTTTCAATAGACCAAGGATTCCCAAAGGCTCCTCAAAAGAGAAGTTGAAATTAATTAAATACAAAGTTAAAGTATGAACTTTAATTTCATTGACACTGACATGGAAAACTCAGTCAAAATGTTGAGGTATTCCTTCTTAAACACGGTTGAGTTCTATCGTAATTACATACGCACACATAGACACATCCAATTAAAATAGCTATAATAATCTATGCTAATTCTAAGACATTATTGATTAGTCAGGAATACACTTCAAATATCTAATGAAATTGCTGACTTTTAAACAATTAGTATCATAGCTTTGGAGGCTTCCCTGGTGGCTCAGCAGTGAAGAGTCTGCCTGCCATGCAGGAGAGGCAGATGTTGGTTCCATCCCTGTGCTGGAAAGATCCCCTGGAGGAGGGCATAGCAACCCACTTCAGTATTCTTGCCTGGAGAATCCCATGGACAGAGGAGCATGGCAGGCTACAGTCCATAGGGTTGCAAAGAGTCGGACATGACTGAAGCGACTGAGCATGCAGGCATGCACGTCATAGCTTTGCTTCAGTTTAGCCCATGGGGACACAATGTGTGTTTATTTGTGTGCATGAATGTGCATGTGCTCACGTGTGTAAAATGTACATGGAGATTGTGTAACACTTAATATTTATTTTTAAAAGGGTACATTATAACCTGAAAATGTGATCTATAAAAGCTTTATATTATCATATTTGCATGTTCATACACATATTCATTTTCACATACTTTTTATACTAATGGTTTGAAAACTCTATCATATAACTAAAGAAAAAAACTACACTTCTAACATAATTTCAAAATATTTAAAACCTGCACTGCTTTTAATAACTTTTATTGTTTTTAACATGTGACATTTTATCCCCATTAGCAATAACAGATGTATAATGCATTAAAAAGGAAAATCCTGCACATGTGTTGAAATAGAGGACTTTAGTGAAAGGAAAGCAAGTGCTTTGATTTATATTAGTCAAAATTTAGATACTGTACTTGGTGCTATTTCAGGAAATGAAAAGGTGAGGAAACAGTTATATACCAGTAAACCAGAGAAAAAGTCTCCATAGAAACCAAAACAGTTTTGGTGGGAGCTACTTAAGCTAATTAATACCTAGACTATGACCCTATTAGCCTCTAGAGAGCCAGCTCATACAAAATAAAACCCAGTCCATTGATTCATGCATGTTACATAGCATTTATTGATACAATTCTTCTTCTCATTTAACTGTCAAAAATTAATCAGTCATCAAGACTGAAAATTTGGGTGAATTTTAAAGAGAAAAGACCACCCAAAATGACCCTGGTAACTTACTCTTTCTCATCTCCATTATCTTCACCACTAGTCAAAAGCACACACAGAGAAAATTGAAAATGAGTTATAAATCCAATTTTATTTGTTTGGCTTTTTTTTTTTTTTTTTGGCCTCAGCTTTCATGAACACCTTCTTTCCTGTGTCCTGCTCAACTAAATTTTGACCCCACTCCCACTCCATTGCAGCTAGTGCTAAGTGAGGAACCACAAGGCCAACCAAGACAGGAGTTAGTTAACTGAACAACTACTCTGCACTAGCTGTTCACACAAGCTGTGTCATCCAGTCCTTACAAAGTACTGCAATGAATATTTATATATACACTTTACAAATTAGGAAACAGGTTCAAATTAGTTAAAATATCTTGTCCAAGCTTAAATTTAACAATGTAGCCAGATACAGAACCAGTTGCCTCCTTCTGTAGAGGTAAGCGTGACAAGTGTTGCCATAATGTAGCTCCATGCGTTTGTCAGTTAGTTGGAGGCTTGCATATGTTCCTTGCAAAGACAGCCCAACATTGTTTAGGTGTTCATCTCAGTAAGGCACTTTTTAAAGCATAAATCAAAGGACTCCTATAAGAGTTTCTGATAGTTTCTATGGTTTTGATTTATACCATCTTTAAAACAATATACTTGTTGCTACTGGGATGATTTTTATTTCATGCCATCTGGATATGTTCTGATACTGTCATTTTCTATATTATTACTTTACATTCATAGCATGTGAAAGAAATAATTCCTTGCATCTAAATTGAGCTATTTTCTAAATGATTCAGAAATACATGTCTCAGTGTGTGTGTGTGTGGGTGTGTGTGTGTGTGTGAGAGAGAGAGATACATTATAGCTTCCTACTGCCAGATGCTATAATAAAAAGAAACCACCTCAAGAAACCATGTAATCTTTGGTATGTCTATCAGGCAATGGATTTCATTAGAGTCTCTGTTTTATAATTAATCATAATGTATTCTGTCAGCTAAAGACCCTATATGATATTTACCATATTTATGATGCCTGAATCAGCAAAATAAAAATGGAGAGGTGAGAAAAATATATAACTATTAGATATATCTATCCTGTGTTTTGGCCAAGTCCATCCTACTAGTCAAATGGGATATAACTTTACTTGGGCTACTGGTTAAAGTTACTTTCAGGGTTTCTTTTTTTTTTCTTTTTACTCATTTTATTTTCCTGCTCTTTAACAAAATTAAAATTAAATTGAGATGAACTTCTAAATGTGGAACGTTAACATTAAAGCAGAGAAAAATTTGTTTCTAAAGATGTTTATTTTATTATCAAAAAAAAAAACAACACACATCCCAACTTTTGGACCCAACTGGCAACTGGTTGGAGCTAGTAGAGGAAATAATACAGTTATAATGTCACAGCCAAAGAACCCAAAACAATGTCAAAAGCAGCACTGAGATCAGACATGCTATGAGTCTTAGCTTCAAAAGGAAAAATGTAGACAAACTTCAAGGAAACATCTTTTACGAGAAAAGAGTGCTACTCAGACTAACCTTAGCTATGAATCTGAAGGCGGCTGGAAACTTTTCATGGAGGCTTACCATAAATTTAGTACCAAATGGATCAAGTGACAAAAGTGAATACAATTCTCAGATTTATGGCATTTAATTCAGAAATAAAGGTCCTCTTGAAATAATATTCCAACCATTGGGAGAATTTCCAAGTCAGAGATATGATTTATAACATTTTCTTCATCAGCTTAAAGTATAATGCTATTATTATGTCCCTGATTTTGTGGATGTTCTTTAGAGTACTTCAGTCTTTCATAAATCTAATGTTTTTCCTTCATACTCTGATTTTCTATGATTTAGTTGTAGTTGCCTTTTAATGCTCATGTATCATTAGCAATTGACTTCCAATGTATTGTACTGTATTACAGTTGTACTAGTTGCTCATTTATCATTCATGTCACAGGATGAGTGGCTTTGTATAACAAAGTCATCAGCATAATAATTATTACAGATCTCTCCTGCTTCCTTTCCCCTCTCTTTCTCTCCTGTCTTTTTTTTTTTTCCATTAATGCTGTCACTGTTGGATTAATTGACTATATTTTATACAGTAGCATATAAAACTAAAAGTTGCTTTTTAAGATTCTTTTGTAAAATGCATGCAAATTATATGTTTTTTACAGAAATTACAGAGAAAGAAAACAAGAAGATATATTTTATTACAGTTTAGTGAAGTTTTTGGGCTACCTAAATATCTCCTTAGGGAAAGAGGGGTTGACAAAATGATCAAGATGGTGAACAATTTCCTGACTCCCTTTCCCAAGTCAAATGTTCATGATTATTCTTATGTGTAGCCCTAAACAGAACAAGCATATAAATGTCATAGTGAGGAGAGAGTGAAAAGTAGCGATAATGTAAGCTCAGTTTACACTTAAATTGAGCTGAATCAGATTGAGTTTTCTTTCTCCGATCAGCATCCAGTTCTCATGCTAACTTTCATTACCAATTCAACAAAAATCTATCAAATATTTATTGGATGCTTACCATGGACTTGGCTCTGTTCTCAACATAATTTCCTAGTTTAAGATATCTTGCCTGTGAAGAGTTCATAGAAGAAATGAGGGACATACACTTTACCAAACTGTGAATCCCATTCTGGATCAGATATGTGGAGGCATTAGAAATAGTAGCTATTGGGATGAATTAGAAGAAATATAGTTAATATATTGTAAGTTCCATGTTTTTCTGTATATAAATGGTCTTGAGTTGAGGCCACTGGAAAAAAACAGTGTTGGCATAATGTGTGAAATAGCCCTTTACCTAGCATGCAGACTATGACCACGTCTAGATCCAAAGGAAGAAATTCTAAGCTCAGAGCCAGGTTGAAGCCAAAGATCATGACTGTTTGGGTCACTGCTTGATAAAGGACCTAGTTATCTAACAATACCCATTCTCCCATCCTTCCTTTAACAGTATTACCCAGGAAGCCATGACTATGCTTCACAGTTTCACTTGCAGTTAGTTATGGCTACGTGACCAAGATCCAGGAATGAAACATTAGTAAAGTTACAAATAATTTTGAGATGGGGCCATTAAAAGAGGAATATGTCTTCCTCTTGCTTTTCTCCTTTTCCATTGACTGGAATGCACTATGGAAACAAGACCTGGAGTAGCTCTTTGGTCCATGAAATGAAAGAACACATTTTGAGGATAGTAAAATAAGAAGTTAAATCTCCAATTTGGCTGAGGTACTGAGCCACACCTGTAACATCTGTCCAAAATCTTTATAAAACAGACTGCCTTATTTAATCTACTGTATTTTTGATCACTTGATTATAGTGCCATATCCCATTTAATATATCTCCTCCTCCCAGCTGCACTGGGACAGTTCCTGATACATAATAAGGTCTTATTAATATTGTGGACTACCACGAAGGGACAGAATGACCTTAGATTGCACAGAAGGTATTTAAACCTAAAGCCAGAGTAGATAAGCAGAGGCCAAACTGAAATTGTTGTGAGCATATTAGTTTGACATGAGGGAGGAAGTGCTGCAAACTATGCCTTTTCCCCATCCCAGTTTAAAACATACCTCAATTTTGCATACTCTAGCCTCATCTCACAAGGTACAATTCTCATATTTCAGAAGGTATGTGTGCTTAGTTGCTCAGTCGTGTCCCAACTATTTGCAACCCCATGGGAGCCTGGCTCCTCTGTCTATGGGATTTCCCAGGCAAGAATACTGGAGTGGTTTGCCATTTCCTTTTCCAGGGAATCTGCCCAACCACAGGGATCAAACTCACTGTGTCTCCTGCATTGGCAGCCAGATTCTTTACCACTGAGTCACCTGGGAAGCCCTTCAGGGGATAAAACAGTCTAACTAAACAAAATGAAAGAGAATGTGAAATGTGATAAAATAAAAATCAGCTGTATATATTATAAAACAGAACTCAAAGTTATATTCGTTCTATGACAGTATGAACAATCTAAATTTGAATGCAATAATAGTTTCCAAAAAACTGTTCAAATGTATCTAATCTAAATTCAAAATTTTTAATTATAAGAAATTTAGCATATTTTTAGTTCATCTGCTGCTATGACTTTCTCTTTGACAATATAGGCTAACAGTACCAAAGCGCAAAATTTACCATTTTTAATTGCTATTCCCTTGCCTCCTACTAGGGGTAAAAAAGCTTTCAGATTAAGTGAAAGTCTTTCACTTAAGATTTGTTTGGCTCAATGGTTTTCTTGAGAAAATATTACTTCACTGGTAAGCTGTATTACCAAATTTTAGTACCAAACTTCAGGGAGCACAATCTCAAAATCATTTCTCAATAACTTTCAATATATTGGTTAAGAAAGACAATATTTACTGAAGATAGCCAGAAGTATATGTTGTATTTAAGGTCCCTAAAATTAGTAAAAGGTTTAAACCATACAATCAGAAGGATATCATTAGCCTTTGCAAAAACTACTTTTAGTAAATCACTTTTAGCACTATAACATCATAAAACCTATTTGAAATGATTTTAAAAAAAAAGAAAGAACAGGTCTATGAAATTTATTGGGTTTAATATACAGATGTTGTCAAGGATATTGTCCTTTATGATACCCAATACTTTCTTCTCCAGTGAATTTAAGTGGAAAAAACACCTTTCAGGTCACAGTACCAGGAATAGTTGGACTTCTGGACTCTGTGTGTGTGTGTGTGCGCCTGTGTTTCCTCATGGACCCTGTAGACCTACAATTGTTTGTGATACCTGGTCACACTGTATACTAATCTTAGAGCCAACTGTCTAGTTCAGTTCAGTTCAGTTCAGTTCAGTTCAGTCACTCAGTCATGTCCAACTCTTTGCAACCCCATGAATCGCAGCACGCCAGGCCTCCCTGTTCATCACCATTTCCCGGAGTTCACTCAGACTCATGTCCATCGAGTCAGTGATGCCATCCAGCCATCTCATCCTCTGTCGTCCCCTTCTCCTCCTGCCCCCAATCCCTCTCAGCATCAGAGTCTTTTCCAATGAGTCAACTCTTCGCATGAGGTGGCCAAAGTACTAGAGTTTCAGCTTTAGCATCATTCCTTCCAAAGAAATCCCAGGGTGATCTCCTTTAGAATGGACTGGTTGGATCTCCCTGTGGTCCAAGGGACTCTGAAGAGTCTTCTCCAATACCACAGTTCAAAAGCATCAATTCTTTGGTGCTCAACTTTCTTCACAGTCCAACTCTCACATCCATACATGACCACAGGAAAAACCATAGCCTTGACTAGATGGACCTTAGTTGGCAAAGTAATGTCTCTGCTTTTGAATATACTATCTAGGTTGGTCATAACTTTTCTTCCAAGGAGTAAGCGTCTTTTAATTTCATGGCTGCAATCACCAACTGTCTAAACCACCATTAAAAATACCATAGAACAGAAAGATAGCTAGCTTCCTCGAGTCCCAGGCCTCTTAAATATAAGCTATAAATGCTCTAAAAAAAAAAAAAAAAAGAATAGGCTATGAAATATACATTCTGCTGCTAACTTAACTAAGTTTTCTTTTATATATCTTGTTTTCTTTTTTTTCCCTTTGATTCATTTATCTTATTTTTAACATATTTCATCTTGCTGTTTTTTTTTAATATGTCATTTACCTCAAATATTTTTCTGGAATTAATTTTATATTCATAAGTACATAATATGTTTATTAGAAGTTCTCCTTTAAGAATTTTTTGTTTAGTTTTGCACTTACTTTTGTTGTCTTTTTTATAACAATTGATTATGCTCAAATTGCTGGGTTTCCTTATATCACTGTTCACCACAGTTCTTGTGTCATTCTCAGTAAGCTAAGAGTATACTTGACTTTTGGTTGTTGTTAAGAAGACAAAATGCTATTTTCCAAGTGCTTCTATACGTGTTTTTGTGTGTAAATGTGACTTTGACCAAGTATGAATTTCTTGGACTACAATATACTTTTGGCATGTGTTCTTATGGAGAACACCAAGTAGTCTAATTTTTACTCCTATATAAGTAATCCATGTTCCCTACCTGGATGCCTACAGGATGATTTCTGTATCTTCAATATTTAAAATTTGTCTATAAACATTTTTGGGTATGACCCATTTTCATTCACTTTGCCTGGAATATGGTTTGCCATTCCAGTCTATGAATTCTGTTAATTCGTTTTCCTACTCTAGAGAACTATTTTCTTTACATCTTTTATTATTTTTAAAATATCTATTTATTTATTTGACTGTGCTGGGTCTTAGTTGTGGCATGCAAACTCTTAGTGGAGGCATCTGGGATCTAGTTCCCTGACCAGGGATTGAACCCAGGCCCCCTGCATTGGGAGTGCAGAGTCTTAGCCACTGTACCACCAGAGAAATCTGTATGTGTTTTATTATTGATTATTACTTCTTCTCAATTTGTCAAAGCATCTTCTTAGGAGAATAAATTATCTCTAATTTCACAAATATTATACCCTTCCCATCAATTTCTATACCCCTTCTATGATTTATTTTTTTTCTCCAGCACAGTGATCACCATCTCCCCCATGCCCCCACTTTGCTTTCAGTCTTCACCTCTTCCTCACACACACTTACTTTCATAGTGATCTCCTCCAGTTACATACTTTTAAAGGCTACCTATATTCTGATACATTTGTCTCCATCACAGACCTCTCTCAAAAGCTTCAGACTCACATTGTCCAAATGCCTGCCCAGTAGTTCCACTTGAATTTCTAACGGACATCTCAAATTCAACATGTCTGAAATTGAACTCTATATCTCCCTGGAAATGTGCTCCACCACAGCCTTCTCCATCTCAGTGATTGCCTACTCTCCCTTCCTTTTGCTCAAATAAAAAGCCTTAGAATCATTCTTGATTTCTCTCTCACACACCTCATATCTTCAGTGAATCCTGTTAGCTTTACCTTCTAAACATATCTATAATGTGACCACTTCTTTTTCCCACTTTAACCAACATGGCTACCACCCCAGGTTAGGTCACAGTCATCTCTCACTAGATTTTTATAATAGTCTCTTTACTAGTCTCTCTTCCCCCAAAGAGAAGTCCATATCCATTGGCCTTGCCACATTACTGGTTCAGCATTATTTTTGCTACACAGAGATGTTGTCAAGTGAATACTTCTGCGTTCTGACACATATGGCGGAGTCACATTTTCATATCATAACCAGAATCGATCACTCCTGAAGTGGTTGTGCCATGCTACAAAATCAAGAAAAGGACAGGGTTGACAATTCGGTAGTCAGAGAACTAACAACTCTTCCTATTCTAACTGTCACAGCCTCAGATTGGGTACTTTCCTTAGTACTTCCTCCCATGTACACATACCTCTGGCTCTTTGAAATTATATAGCTGTAAGGCATTCCTTCTCTTTCAGCTCAGGGTCAACTGCTTCAGTTTCTTCAACAAAACAAAAGGGAGAATTTACAGACAAATTTTGCTTTATTATAGTTTCTTTTTCCCCTCCAAACCAATATTTGTACATGTCTTGCTGGTGCTCCTTTACAAAATGAAACGTTGTCTTAACTATTAGTTACAGCATTCGGGTGAGCAGGACCAGATATGTTTATTGAATAATTTTAGAATCAAGTTAGTAGTGATATTTGATTGAATATTTGTGGGAGGAAACAGTCTCCAAATTAATATTTTTAAAGTGTTTTTAATCTCTTGATTTTTAAGTAATACATATTACTCCATTTCACTGCCATTCAAGTATATTCATAAAAATGTACAGTTAGTATAACACTGAAGATTGATAAATTTCCACAGGACTGAAAAAGGTCAATTTTCATTCCAATCCCAAAGAAAGGCAATGCCAAAGGATGTTCAGACTACCACACAATTGCACTCATCTCACACACTAGGAAAGTAATGCTCAAAACTCTCCAAGTGAAGCTTCAACAGTATGTGAACCGAGCACTTCCAGATATTTAAGCTGGATTTATAAAAGGCAGAGGAACCAGAGATCAAATTGCCAGCATCCATTTCTCGTTGGATCAGATAAAAAGCAAGAAAGTTCTAGAAAAACATCTACTTCTTCTTTGTTGACTACACCAAAGCCTTTGACTGTGTGGGTCACAGCAAACTGTGGAAAATTCTTCAAGAGATGGGAATACCAGACCATCTTACTTGCCTTCTGAGAAATCTGTATGCAGGTAAAAAAGCAACAGTTAGAACCAGACATGGAACAATGTACTGATTCCAAATTGGGAATGGAGTACATCAAGACTGTATATTGTCACCTTGCTTATTTAACCTATATGCAGAGTACATCATGCAAAATGCCAGACTGGATGAAGCACAAGCTGAAATCAAGACTGCCGGGGAAAATATCAATAACCTCAGATATGCAGATGTCACCACCCTAATGGCAGAAAGTGAAGAGGAACTAAAGAGCCTCTTGATGAAAGTGAAAGAGGAGAGTGAAAACATTGGCTTAAAACTCAGCATTCAGGAAACTAAAATCATGGCATCTGGTCCCATCACTTCTTGGCAAATAGATGGGGAAACTAAAGAAACAGTGTCAGACTTTATTTTCTTGGGATCCAAAATCACTGCAGATGGTGACTGCAGTCATGCAATTAAAAGACACTTGCTCCTTGGAAGAAAAGCTATGACCAACCTAGACAGCATATTAAAAAGCAGAGACATTACTTTACTGACAAAGGACCATATAGTCAAAGCTGTGGTTTTTCTCGTAGTCATGTATAGATGTGGGAGTTGGACACTAAAGAAAGCTGAGCACTGAAGAATTGGTGCTTTGAACTGTGGTGTTGGAGAAGGCTCTTGAGAGTCCCTTGGACAGCAAAGAGATCAAAGCAGCCAATCCTAAACGAAATCAGTCCTGAATATTCACTGGAAGGACTGATACTGAAGCTGAAGCTCCAATACTTTGGCCACCTGATGGGAAGAATTAACTCACTGGAAAAGACCCTGATGCTGGAAAGATTGAAGGCAGGAGGAGAAGAGGACGACTGAGGTTGAGTTGGCTCAATGGCATCACCAACTTGATGGACATGAGTTTGAACAAGATTTGGGAGTTGGTGATGGACAGGGAAACCCGGCATGCTGCAGTCTGTGGGGCTTTAAAGAGTCTGACACGACTGAGCAACTGAACTGAACAGAGGTAAATTGAGCAAGATTTGACCTATGATACTACTTGTACTTTTTATACATTTTTAAAAGAATATCAATAAACATTTATGAAGTACCTATCTTGTACACTAAGGAGGCATGAGGAATATGAGGAAAGGTTGGCTTCTTATGGCAATTAGACCACTTGGGAAGAAAATACTAAATACAAATAAAACAGACTTCCGAATGAGTCTTCTGACTCGTGTGTGATGATACCTCATTGTAGTTTTGATTTACATTTCTCTAATAATGGGCAATGTTGAGCATCTTTTTATGTGTTTGTTAGCCATCTGCATTTCTTCTTTGGACAAATTATCTATTTAGATATTCCGTCCACTTTGTGATTGTATTGTTTGTTTTTCTGGTATTGAGCTGAATGAGCTGTGTGTATAATTTGGAGATTAACCCTACATTTGCTATTATTTTCTTCCATTCACAGGATTGTCTTTTCACCTTATACTTTCCTTCATTGTGCAAAAGCTTTCACTTTTCAGTTTCCTGCATTGGAGAAGGAAATGGCAACCCACTCCGGTGTTCTTGCCTGGAGAATCCCAGGGACGGGGGAGCCTGGTGGGCTGCCATTTCTGGGGTCGCACAGAGTCGGACATGACTGAAGCAATTTAGCAGCATTCGTTTTGTTATTATTTCCATTACTCCAGGAGGTGGATCATAGAGAATCTTGCTGTGATTTATGTCAAAGAATGTTCTGCCTATGTTTTCCTGTAAGTTTTATAATTTCTAGTCTCACATGTAGATCTCTAATGCATTTTGAGTTGATTTTTTGTGTATGGTGTTAATAATCATATCAAATACATATCAAGTGCAAGGCACCACTTAAAATGGTTAGGACTTATGGCTTTATCATCACAGTAACCTAATGATATGCATCTCCCTTCCACAAGAAATACAGAGGGATAAGTAACACATTGAAGGTACATAGGTATTGAGAAGCTGAGTCATATTGGAGCCTAGGCTGACTGGCTCCAGAATCTGGGCCATCATTCACTCTCCTGGTCTCTTTGGCCACTCTATCTTTTCAGAAAAGGAAGAAGTGCTCTGGACTTCTAAAACTTCATTTAGCCCTAGTGGTCTATGATTTTTATTGAAGTTATTATTATTTTTTTAGGAACCATTCCTCTGCTTCTGCAGCTGTACTGTTTTAAGAATTTTATAATAAATTTAAGTAAAATCAACTAATTTAATCTAGGAAAATTACCCAGATTTCTATTTTTATTCTACTTTCATTCTATGAAATTACTCCATTTATTTCTATTGACATGATCCTCTGCCATACCTATTAACTCACAGAAAAAAGCTAAATGGAATGATTTAGCTTTTGTCATTATGATTCAGTTTCTGTCACTGATGTATTCACATGATAAATCCAGTAGTCATTCTGTTTTACTGAAGTGAAAAGAAAGTGAAGTCACTCAGTCATGTCCGACTCTTTGCAACCCCATGGACTGTAGCCTAAGAGGCTCCTCCATCCATGGAATTTTCCAGGCAAGAATACCGGAGTGGGTTGCCATTTCTGTCTCCAGGGGATCTTCCTCACCCAGGGATCAAACCCGAATTGCAAGTAGAGCAGATGCTTTTACCATCTGAGCCACCAGAGAAGTTTTACTGAAGCTTGTGATGAAATTCTCTCTCACTCTCCCATTTAAATTTTAAACAAAATACTGTAAAATATTTTAATGAATTTATGTAAAATATCTCAATATTATGAAAATAAGTTTTCATATAAGAATCAATATAATGAATATAAATGTTATATAAGTCTAGAAGTACAGTTTATTTTTCCTAATAATTATATCAGAGTATAGTCTATTTTGAAAAATTATTCACTTAAAAATAAATTAAATCAAATTCATTTGCTCTTCAGATGGTCCAAGCCTGCTGATATGCTTCAATGTAAACATCTTTCTCTTTCTCTTCTGTGCATTTTAAAACATTGTTTTTAATATTTATTTATTTAATTTTTGATTGAAGTGGGTCTGAATTGTGGGATCTTTTGTTTTGATGCAAGGATTTCTCTGTAGGTGCCCCAGGGCATGTAGGATCTTATTTCCCCTACCAGAGATGGAACCTGTCCCCTGTATTACTGGAAGGCAGACTCCCAGCCACTGGACCACCAGGGAAGTCCTTTTTCAATGTGTTATTGACAATTGTTTCTTCTCAGACCCAAACACTAGTCTGTGAAATTAACATTGTCATTAAGGCTGCTGCTAACCATTACTAGATTTTTTTGTTTTCTCAGTCATTACATACATTTCCTATTCCCTGGAAATGTTTCTACTCTTGAATACAACCATATTTAAATGGACCATATTTATCTGTAATTAAAACAAATAGATCATGGATTACTGTTTTTTCTTAACACATATTTGACAGTGAAGTAGAAGAGTTCAAGGCGCTGAGACCTTTAATAGACACAAGACCTTGACAGAAAAGGAGGTGATGAGTCAAAGCCTTTAGGCTCTGGTTTCCCCACTATCTCATTGTACTCTAGTTAGATGGAGTAGAATCCAAAAGACAGAGGTGGATAGCTTCAGTCACGCTGAATAACAGGCATGGAATGCTAGGGCAGGTCCATGGTGTCAGGCCAAGGCCCACACTCGGAAAAATCGCAAAAGCCTTAGTACTTTCCTTTTTTCACAATTTTCTCTCGTTTCATTCTGTCCTGTCCAGTATGTCCAGTGTCCTTCTGCTACCCTGAACCTCGCCCTTCTTGAGAAAAACATCATACAATATAATTCACTCGAAAGTGTTAGTGATCTAATGAGTTACCTCACTTTGGGGACTTTGCCAATTAAAAGAGGAGCCTGGAGAGGACAATGCCAGGCCCCAATTTAATGAGTTACCAGTGACAGATTTAAAGCATGACTATGGGAAACAGAAGGTAGTTTTTGGAGGGCGCTCCTTCTGGCCCCCTACAAACCACTTCACTGCCTATTTTACTTATTTGGGGCACAAAAATTTAGGCCCACAGTTGGCCACAAGTGGTTTCCAGAACTAGAAGGAAATTCCTTCTCATCACTTAGGAAAATGCTTTCAGGTTCCAGATACTGTTGAATAGTAGAGTTATAAGCAGTTACAGAGAAAACTTTCTCATCTGATACTGACTAGTCAGACTAATTTCTAATATCCTTTACATATTTTTCAAATTTTTCAGATTATCTATCCAATTACTTCATTTTACAGATGAGGAAACCGATGCCTCCAAATCTCCCCAAATCCAGTCATTTTCTCTCAATATCCCATCTACATCCTCCCAGGTACTACAATGGTGTTAAGTTCTCATAATAAAATAATGTATTTACATTAGGTACATTGTGAGTTGATGCAGGAACTTTCTAAATCTAATAACACGACTGTTTATTTCATTGCCTGCATTGTCTACAGACTGATACTTAAAATATACATTTGATCATATCTTCTCGCTGCTTAACATTCTTCAGTTTTCCGGGTTGCATTTAGAATAAAATCCAAATTCCTTAGCATGGCACACAATGTTGCTGTGATCTCAACTTTGTGTCATGTCTGACTGCTTCCACAAGTATCCTGCCTCCAACCACACACAGCTCTTTCTGCGTCCCTGAGAGGGCCATGCATGCCCATGCCTACAGGCTTTGCCCATGCCAGTGTGTCTACCCATTCTACTCCCTTGGTTCACCCCTAGACATCCTTCAAGACTAAAGCTAAAATAAAGTGCATTTCAGGAAAAAGTGTAATATATGCTTGCTGTATTGTTTATACCCAATTCTGCTAAAAAGAATAACAGAAACAAGGAGAACTGATAATATGAAGTATGGAAATAAGTAACCCAAGAGACTTCTTAGACATCACTAAAGGATGTAGGAAGGGACAGAAAGACTATTTAAGCATCAGATTGTCATGAAGCTCTCAGGTCTTAAATAGGCTCCATTTGGTGATGTCCAATATTTACCCCCATTTTATTTCTCATTAGACTGTGAACATGTTTGATGTCAAGGACTAAAATTTTCTTATTCAGCGCACCTAAAATAGAGCCTCTGATGCATTTTGGTTAAATTATGAAAGAATCAATAAATGTGTTGCAGTTAATTAGAGTCAGTTGAAACCAGAATTCAAGTGTCCCAAATGGATTATTAGGCAGAACCAGAACCTTACAATTTCTCAAAGTCTTGAGTGGTGGTGAGTGAAAATAAGACTTCATCACTTAGAGCTATATCTTTCCCTAAGCTATCTGAGGTGGGGAGGGCAAAGGCATTGATCCTGGACAACCACAGGGAAAAACACCCAGTTTGATATTCATTGTGGACGGTCAAATGGAAAAATAACGAAAGAGCTAGGAACCTTAGTGAGCATGTAAGATTTCTGAAATCCTGTCAAGATTCACAGCATGTTTCAAGGAGTAACAGCTCCAGTATTCCCCCAAACACCTTCCTGCCACCATCTTGAGATTCATGGTCACAGCATGTTACTATCTTTATTGTCATTCTGAATAGATGAGCATTCACCTATCAGATGAACATCATCTTTAATTAAAAGTGTCATGCCCTCCACCCAACTATTTCTTACTTTTTGTCCTTACTGGGTTGAAAATGACAGAGATTTTTAAAACAAAATGCCTATACAAAGGGACAGGCAACCACCTGCAACCGTCTCTTTGAGCAGAAACCAAGGCAAATAATCCCAGTGTTTTTCTGTCTCCCGGGAAGGGCACTAATTTCTTTCTCTTGTCTTGTAAGCCTGTTAGCCCCCCCATACGCTGCTCCTGGTTCTCTCGTTTTCTCTCTCATTCTTATTCACATGGCCCAGTGCCTCTTTCACCTCTCTCCACACTCTGCTCTCTCTTGATCTCCTTATTTTCACTCTGTTCCTTCTCTCTTGTGTTTCCTTCTTCTTCCTTTTCCAGGTATTTTGGTCCATTCCTCAGTCCCTCCACTGGGGTCTCAGAGAATGTGACTGGGAATTATCTACCAAAAGACACAAGTGAGTTCTAACCGAAGCAGGGATTTATCCACCTGGTTGTCATGGCACTTTACCAGATAACAAAATTCATCCAAAAAATATCAGAACATAATTTATTTTAATTTACCTTAACTTAGCAAGTAATCAAATACTCTGAAAACTTGTTTTGATTAAAAAGTAGTAAGAAAGAGTAAGGTGATTTTAAATTAAATCAAACATTATATAGCATAATTCTGTGCAAGTGTTATAAGTCAATACATTTAAAATATCCTGTTTTGCCATACCTTGGAAAAATAATTTTCAGTCTTAAGCTACATGTGCATTAAAATATAACTGACAAACCATAAAACAATTTCCATTCATTTTTCTTGTAAAGACATCCCAAGTGCCTAGGCAGAAAATTCAAACTTTCAAAGGCATTTTGGAATAGCAATATATTTAAAAAATTGTTTTGCACTGTCAAACATGGCTGTAAAACTTTAAAAAGTAGAATTTCAGGTCACTGAGAATTTTGTACAAAATTTGCTAATATAAAAATAATTTTACCTTTGAACAAAATTGTTTCATAAAAAATTTTGCTGTAGTAAAGTATTTTCCCTTAGAATGATAGGGTTATAGTGTATTTTCTTAAATGTATGCTTTTCTTGTATGCTCTCCATTAAAGAAAAAAGATAAAATCTTCCTCCAAAATCTAAAAGCTGAATGCCTACTCATTTTTATGCTTTTAAAAATTAATAAAAGTAACATAAATCAAACAGGCATTCCACAAATGACATTCTTTGATGTGTAGTATTTTTAGTATTTTGATAGCTTCCCTCTTCTGTAAGTTTCTTTTTCAACAAAGAAAAATCTGGGAAATTGTGTCCTCTTGTGGTCACTGGCAAAAACAACATGTTTTTGCAGGAAGAATTAATCCAAACAATGGAAATAGGATTTAAGGCTTCAGGAAAAGCCACTTGTGAAAAAAGGAAATCCCTTGAAGTGAAGAGAGAGATGAAAGTAGTGAGTAATCAGAAAGGGAACTTTAGCAGGAAAAACACAGAATGTAAATCATTCAACTTATATTTAAATTATTTGATCATCAGATGATTAAAAAGAAGAGATAAAAACGATTACTATGTAGGAAAATTGTGGCCGTGATAAAAGCCGCTATGGATAACTGTGTATTTCTTACATTATTTCTTCAGTCATTCCAGCAACTCTGAAATTAGTGAGAGCATATTTCAACCAGTTTAAGTAGCAGCAAAGCTGGGACATACACTTTCTAGCATGCAAACCCAATAAGGTGATAAAAGGGATGAGGGGAGACTCCTCAAGATTCTATACTTTTCCACACTGATTCTTCTCTCCCTACAGGTCTATTGTATTATGTCTGCTAATCCCATCCTAATTTTCAGTGCAGAATGTCAGATATTTTAAAGATTAATATTTACTGAAAATTTGATTTGCTCATTTGAGGTGCTGTTGGCAACTCAATTTCTTGTGCTTTATACTTTTCCATTTTATTTCTGAATTGGAAGCTTCAAATTTCATAATTTTTTATCCTATTCTTAAAGATCGAGAAAGAGATAGAATCAGTCAAATTCATGAATTAAACTATCATTAAAGGAGAAAGAGAATGACCTCTTTAGGTGAAGGTAAAACATCCTGAAAACTACCAGGGTCACTGAAAAAGAATCTGCTTTCACACAATTATTCAGGCCACTTGTGCTGACACAGACCCTTATATTCCACTTAAAATTCCCTCACTTAAATAGTGAAGTAGGCAATCCCAATCCCTGTGAAGTATTCAAAACAAGATGAAATCTAATGTGTACATTCTCATCTGAGATGTACTCAAATGCAGCCTTTTCCAATCTGCGCCCCCTTCTGTGTGAATGTTTCTGTGCTTCATTCATGCAATCCAGAGAAATTATTTCACAGAACTCTTAAGCCAACAAACAGGTGGTAGGTAGGTCATCCAAAACCTGAGAGGAAAGAGTAGGACCATACTCAAGTGCTCACCTTTTGTGCAAATCCCAACTCCAAACTGTACCATCTTGCTAATGTTATAGTGTATGTATGTTTCTTTTCCTTCTCTGAAAGTATTTATAAAGGTTGCTAGGAGAATGCCAGTGCAGATTCAAACTTTAAGAATATAGATACATACATATTTTTTGCAGATGCTGAGTATGAGATTCGTAACTCTATTCTTCTAACAGTATTCTTTTTTTCACATTTTAACACAGTACACATTCCTCAGGAAGGACTGTGAACATGCCAAGTTTGCAGTCTGAAAACAAAGCTCGTTTTGAATTATCCAATTGCAAAAGAAAACCTTTTTGTTTTCAGTTAATTTTTTAGGGCATTTATTTTAAAAGTAGATTAAATGATTTAATTCCAATGCATTCAGAATTCCCAAAGAAGGTAGTCTTCCACTGACATCCTTTAAGTCAGACTGAGTTCAGCCCCAAAGGGAAATTCCTAAGACCCATTTTAAAGAGCCTGAAATTGGGATTTTAGAACTACATAAGTTTTCATATGGTAAACCAAATATTGTGGAAGTCATCATTATTGTTGCATATACAAAATATCCAGAATTATATTCAACTCTTAAGGACATAAAAAGAGAGTTTGCCTTTATTCTTGCCCCAGCAAGTGTCGATAAGAAATCTGTTACATAAATGTTAAGTAGAATACAGATGGGACAATGGGCCAGGAAAGGTTCCAGTTTGCAAAGTAGGAGCATCAAGCCTCAGACATTTTGAGAGGTAACTCGTTAGTCAAGCTACAACCTTCCGTTTAAAAACTAAGTTTTAAACACTCAAGAACTTTTATCCTCATTTTTCATTTCTTTGAAGAGTAGGAGAGAATGTTTTTTGTTTTTTTTTCCCCCCAGAACTAAAGTCATTCAATGTGACTCGGTCAAGGAGACTCCGTGCCTGGGATAGTTCTAGTTTAGTTCATTCATGTTAAACCCTATTTTAAGCATTCTGGCATCCATAGCATGGCCTCACTCCCGGGGATCCCTGTAGGCAGTGGCTAGGAGCTCTTTATCTCCTGAAGTTGAGTGCCCAGAGAAGGGCTGGGCTCATTTTAAACGGAACTAGTCTTAGAGATTGATGATTTTGCCAGCCTCATGCTGCGCTGTTGTGGACTTGGTTTCTCCTTCGGCTTCTCTTCCCCTATTTTCCTCCCAGTACCCAACCCACCCCGCCAACTCCCCTTGGGCAGGTAAGGTTTCCTTTACCTTGCCCACACTTGCGTGTCTTGCTTACCCATAGCCACAAAGGAAAGAGTCCAATTATTTGATCTCTTTCTTTTCGAGTATTCTGCTGAAAGGGGGAGAAAATAACACTTGAGACTGATCTTAAAACAACAACCACCACCCACAGACATAGGTGATGTTCAAATAAGAACTGCGGAATACTCAGAGATCAAAAGTTAAGAAAACAATTTCTGCCTATTCTCTAACTGCTCCAAGGAATCATATCCTGTAGGCAGAAGATGCACTCACAGGAGTGACTTATCTGAATGTGCTTTGTTGTAAGAAGACCCGGCTGTAAACTATTAAGTGGAGGTCAAGTAGAATCTGATTTTCAGACAGGCATTCATTTAAAAATATGTCAGCGACCCGAGAAGCGGGCATGTTGGCACGCTGTGGTCATTGTCTATGAATATTTGTAAAAAATAGTGATAGACAAACCCTACAGGTCGCCCCTCCCACGAAAGTTTAGCCTCCTTCGCCCTCCGCGGAATGGTTCCTTCTTGTCCTGACTTCCCTAGAAGGCTGAACCCTTCAACCCGTCCCCGGCGCTCCAGACGCCAGGGTTTCTGGGACCCGACTGCAGCCGCGAGCCTCAGCGGGGCACAGCCACGTGGCCTGCCCGCACCTCGCCTGGGCTCCCGCCTGCTCCTCCGGACACTGTGGGCCGAGACCCTCCGTCTGGCCCAGAAAAGGAAGCTTCTCTGAGTTAATTCGCTGCTTAGAGTCCAGACGATGGAGAGGGTGAGCAGGGCACGCAACTTCCGCACCCCAAATGTGCCCCGAAAACCAACTACTGCTTTTGACTTCTGGTTTGCTTTGCAACTTAAAGAAATGAACATAGAACGGTTATTCTCTCCCGACTCGTAAAAAAAAAAAAAAAAAAGCCCAGCATTGCAAAAATGGGCTTCTCTTTCACAGCAGCATCCTTTCCTTTCCAGCTCACCAACTTTTGTTGCTTCCGACTTGCCAGAATCTACATTAACACCTTCTTTGGGGCTTCTTCATTGTGACTTATTAAATAGAAACGCTTAAAATGTTAAAGTGTCCAAATAATTGCGGTGCGTTTGTGGCACGCGGAACAGAATTGCTTACTGAATCTCCTAGGAGTGGAGAATGAGGGTGGGGAAGGGGGCCCTCGCAGCCCTCAGCCTCGCGTGTCCAGGCAATGTTGAGTTCCCACCTCACTCTCTCAGAGCCGACATTTACAGTCATAACGCAGGGCCTTATGTGGGAAGGGGATGAGGCTGAAGTGGCCACAGGCACTCCACCTTGGGCTAGCAGCACAGGCAATCAGGGCCGCGGCGAAGACACGGCGCTGCCACCTCCTGCCCTGCTGCCTTCTCCAAGAACAGGACTGCCTTCTTCGGGGTAATGAACTTCTGCATTTTTCTAGCACCTTCGGAGGTGTAGTCCTTTGGGTGTTGGGAAACGTCAGATTGGGTCACTGTGGAGGGAAAGGAAAGGCCCAGCTGCTTCTCGAGGAAGGATGAGAGAACAGGCCGAGGAGCAGATCTACAGTCCCTGGCGCGGCCACGTCTTCAGAAACGCCCACGACCTCAGGGTCAGCCACGGTGGTTTGGCCCTTGGGACTCCAGGGCCTCGTCTACCTGACCATCGGGTGGGCTCCGCCGTCGCAGGTATTCTTGCCAGTACCCCCGCCCCAGCAATCCCAAACCACGGACCTAAAGGGTCCTGGGGCGAGCGGAGACTTCCACCCACTGTGTAGAAGCTGGTGTCGCCGCTGCTGTCACAGCCGCTCCAGGAGGGGCCGACAAGGCGGCGGGTACCGTCTCCTCCGGTCGCTTCCCCGGGCTGCGCTCGGGTGCGGGGGTGCGGCCCGCGCGCTCCGGCGCGGAAGGAAATCGCCCCGCGCCCGCGGGCGGAGGGCGGCGGGGAAGAAAGGGGGAGGGCAGCAAGGAGGCGGGCAGAGGGGCCGGCCGCCTGGGCCAGGTCGTTTTTGAATGGTTTGGGAGGACGAATTGTTAGACCCCGAGGAAGGGGGGGTGGGGACGGAGAAAGGGGGGCTGGAAAGCGGAAACTTTCCTATAAAACTTCGAAAAGTCCCTCCTCCCCACGTCAGGCCAATGACACTGCTGCCCCCAAACTTTCCGCTTGCACGGGAGGTATAAGAGCCTCCAAGTCTGCAGCTTTCGCCCAGCTCCCAGACACCTCGCGGGCTCGCCGACACCGGCATCGTTTCCAGGAGGCCGAGCGGGGTGTGCGTGCGGCCGTTGGGCGCCTTCTTTTTGGACCTCGGGGCCATCCACACCGTCCCCTCCCCCTCCCGCCTTCCTCCCCGCCTCCCCCGCGCGCCCTCCCCGCGGAGATCCTCCCTGTCCCTCCTCCCGCTCCCTCCTCCGCGGGCCGCACCGCCCGGGCCGGCGCCGCGCGCGGGGGAAGCTGGCGGGCTGAGGCGCCCGGCTCTCCTCCTCTTCCCCGGGCCGCCCTTCTGCCCCGGGCCCGCGAGGCCGCACGTCGCCGCCCAAGAGATGATGCAGGACGTGTCCAGCTCGCCAGTCTCGCCGGCCGACGACAGCCTGAGCAACAGCGAGGAGGAGCCGGACCGGCAGCAGCCCCCGAGCGGCAAGCGCGGGGGGCGCAAGCGGCGCAGCAGCCGGCGCAGCGCGGGGGGCGGCGCGGGGCCCGGCGGGGCCGCGGGCGGGGGCGTCGGAGGCGGCGAGGAGCCTGGCAGCCCGGCCCAAGGCAAGCGTGGCAAGAAGTCTGCGGGCTGCGGCGGCGGCGGCGGCGGCGGCGGCGCGGGCGGCGGCGGCAGCAGCAGCGGCGGCGGGAGTCCGCAGTCCTACGAGGAGCTGCAGACGCAGCGGGTCATGGCCAATGTGCGGGAGCGCCAGCGCACGCAGTCACTGAACGAGGCGTTCGCCGCGCTGCGGAAGATCATCCCCACGCTGCCCTCTGACAAGCTGAGCAAGATCCAGACCCTCAAGTTGGCGGCCAGGTACATCGACTTCCTCTACCAGGTCCTACAGAGCGACGAGCTGGACTCCAAGATGGCAAGCTGCAGCTATGTGGCCCACGAGCGGCTCAGCTACGCCTTTTCGGTCTGGAGGATGGAGGGGGCCTGGTCCATGTCCGCGTCCCACTAGCAGGCGGAGCTCCCCACCCCCTCGGCAGGGCCGGAGACCTAGGTAAGGACCCGGCGCCTCTGCGCCCCTTCGCCGCTCAGGTGGCAGACAGATTGAAGGCTGGGGTGCGGCTCCCGGTCCACCTGGCCTTCCTCCCCGTCTCCCACTCCCCTTTCACACCCAACCTGGCACCGCCACCTCATCCCCCCGCGCGTTCCTGGAAGGGAACTCAGTCCCCGCTAGGGAGAGGACGAGGCGCCCTGGTGAGGGGTGTGCGTGTGCGTGAGTGTGCGTGACAAGAGGGAAGGCTGAGAAAGATTCGAGGGTCACGGGTAAGGACAGCCTTGCCAGCGCCTCTCTTTCCTTCGGCTTTAAGTTTTCGTTCTCCTTAAAACAAATGTTTCCAAATTCCACCTCCTCCGTCTTTCCGCCCACCCACTTCCTCTTGCCCTTGGGCTGAAATCCTTCCAGGTTGTTCAGCGCAATTTCTCCGTGCTGGTGATAAGAACAGTGCTCACTAGTTTTACAAAACAGCCACAGAGACCTAAACAATAACCAACTTTCCCCCCCTCTGGGTTTTTGCAGATGTCATTGTTTCCAGAGAAGGAGAAAATGGACAGTCTAGAGACTCTGGAGCTGGATAACTAAAAATAAATATATTTGCCAAACATTTTCTTGGAAATTAGAAGAGCAGAACCCAAATTCAAAGAAACAGGGCGTGGGGCGCACTTTTAAAAGAGAAAGCGAGACAGGCCCGTGGACAGTGATTTCCAGACGGGCAGCGGCACCATCCTCACACCTCTACATTCTGATAGAAGTTTGAACAGTTGTTTGTGTTCCTCCTCTTTTTTTTTGTTTTTGGTTTTTTTTTTTTTGACGAAGAATGTTTTTATTTTTATTTTTTCATGCATGCATTCTCAAGAGGTCGTGCCAATCAGCCACTGAAAGGAAAGGCATCATTGTGGACTTTCTCCATTTTAAAATGGTAACGATCAGAGGAATTTTAAGAACACCTTTAGAAATAAAAATACTGGGATCAAACTGACTCACAAAATCACAGTCAGTTAATTCCTTTTTTCATTCTTCCTCTGAGGGAAAAAAAAAAACTTAAAATAACAAAAAACAACATTCTATTTATTTATTGATGACCCACGGTAAAATGCAAATAGATCCGGTGTCTAAATGCATTCATATTTTTATGATTGTTTTGTAAATATCTTTGTACATTATTTTTCTGCAATAAATAAATATGATTGAAAATTGTAAGAACCTTAAAGTTTGGTCTATATTTTTAAAGGACTAAGTTGGCAGTAAATACCTGCTTGTTTAACTCTGGAGACACCCAGGAGGGTGAGAGGGCATTAATATAAACAAAGCAGTGAAAAACTCAAACTAGTTATTGACAGGTAGGGGCATGTTATGTAGAAAGACAGCTTTATCATTATTCTCATTTGGTGTTCAGTGAACTTAGCATCTCTCCTTCATCTCTTATCAGGTCCCCAGACAGCAAAAACTTAATAGTTATTCACCTCTCTTGCTTATATTTTGAGAATGCAGTTGTCAAACAGTTAAGCAAATAAGCAGTAGAAGTCAGCACTGTTTTCTCTTGTTACTGTGTGTTTCTGTCATACTCTACACACTTTATGAGGATTTTTAAGTAATAAGTTTATTTCAGTGAAAGTATGCATAGTGTTATCAAAATTACCTATCTATAGATAGATGTGTATACACACATGTAAATGACTACAAATGTATAGAAAATAAAGTTTAATTCCACATGAAAGAGAATTCCACTTATACTTTGCTTAACTTTCTCTCACGAACAAGAATGACATTTAATGTTAAAAAGTCAAAGTTAATATTTTCCCATATTGATATCCATTTGGAAAGCAAGCTCCTTATAAGCTGCTCCATATAACTACACAGAAAACAATTAAAGAAGCTGAATTTTCAGTATCTTCAGTAATTATTGGAACAGTTACAATTTTAAATGCTATAGCTGTTCATTTTCTAGTCAGTTCACTAGCAAATATATTTTGTAAAATTTATCCACAGAATTTTTCCCTGGTTACTTACATGTATACAAAATCTGATTCAGTTAAGTAAAAGAGTTAACATGGACAAATGCTACTTGACTTTTTATTTCATTCTAGTTATTTCTGGGCCAGAAAAATACTAGCTTTTATAATGAATACCATTAGAAATAGTGTGTATCACTAAGTTCTTAAGTTATATCCAGCTTATTGCCTTCAAGTATAATTAGGGATGTATTCGAACTGGAAAATAATTTTGCTGCCTAATTCAAATAATGACTATGGCAAATAAATGTATGACTCGAAACAGTGTTTGCTCAGCTCTGGTTGAGGTTATTATATTACCTGAAGGTTTCCCCTCTTTTTCACACATCATCATAGAAGGCTGACATAACAATATTGTAAATTTATTATTGTAAGTATTTTAGACCATGTTTTGCAATAAGGAGCCTGTAGAATTTACTTATACCAAAAGATTAGTCAAAGCTTCAGGAAATGCTTTTTTACATTTTTATAGTTCTTTACAAAATAACAGGACAGAAACTGATTATTTGTGGAGTGCATGTATGTGTGTGTGTATGTGTGTGTCAAACAGAAATGTAAAGAGGATGCCCTAGAAAATGAGGGAGGGCATCTAGAAGGTGATTTTCTCTTTTGTGTCATCGAACCACCTCCATTTTCTAAATTGTTCATGGAGGAATCTTGTTACTAGCTTGGTCTGACTATTTGATATTTCAGATTTCTTGACGTACATCAGAATGGAGCTGACCATCCGGCTGAGAAGGTAATTCCGATCTTATCTCTGATGATATAGAAACTAAAAGTTTCAAAAAAGGTAGCCTTCCATTTGCCTTTTTTCTTTCTTTCTTGTGTGTGTGTGTGAGAGAGAGAGTTCTCGACTTGGGAGAAAAGCAAATGTCACATTTATGTTGAGTAATACTAAATACTAAACAAGCTAATATTTTTCTTGAGATTTTCAGATAAATGAATGAAAGAAATGTGGTGAATAGTTTTGCTTTGAGTGAGAAGGATTCACAGTGGAAAATATTAACTATAAGAATCCAGTTTTCAGCTTGCCAGACTATTTCTGTATACCCCTTTCCCCATCCCTTACCACAATGCCAGTTCTACTTCATAACAGAAATGAAGCACCTGTGTTTCTATCCATGTTTCCTATTTTCATCTCATTTTATTTTTATTACCTATTCTTATTTAAAGGGCATTTAGGATGAATTACCTGTTTCAGAAGTGAGAATTTAATGTGGTATCTGGACTCAGGAGTCTTTACCCTTTAGTCAGAAGGTATTCAGTGAAGGCAAAGTATTGTATTAGATTGTCTTGGATGAATTCTAAATAACTAACTAAGAACGTTTCCTCTGCTGTGCACATGATCTTTTAATCATGGTTTTAATGTCGTTGGATTGATAGGCTTCAATCCTAAGAAAGCAGTGCATTTGTGTTCCCATTACACACAGTTCCCCTCTTTATGCACACACTTGCTAACAAACACATGCACAAGTGATAATTCATGCACAGTTGCAGGTACCCTCCCCAAAGTGGAACATTTTAATAAACGTTAAAGAGCAGAAACTCTTACAACCTGTGCACTTTTCCCCCACGCTCAGCAAGGACACAAGCTTCTTGCTCCTTCGGTCCTCAGGCTCATATTCATAATGGAGCTTTTTAAGGGACATTTGGCCTCTTGCAAAAAAGTCGAGCATTTTGCACATTCCACGGTTTGGCAAACTCAGAACTGGTTATTTTCTCTAGACCGGTATCAAGTTCTTCTCAGGCATATGATTTCACTTGAAGTCCTGCCCAGGAATCCTTCAAAGTGAGCGTTTGTCCCACTCTCATGATGTCAGGCGGTTTTCCCTGCATCTGTAATTTGAAGAAAAACAAACAAACCTGCGGGGAACAAACGCCACGGAAACCCAAACAGAACTCCGTGGGGAGCGGGAGTCTCACCTGCGGCTAGCGCGGGCGGGGGCGGGCCCGGACTCCCCGGCGTGGGTGGCGGGCGGGCCGCACCGTGGGGAGGGCGACAGTGTCCGAGGCCTCCGGGGACCGCGTGGACAGCCCCTGGCCCCGCGTCGGGCCGCTGCGTGCGGAGGAGGCGGCTCCAAGTGTCAGCGGTAGCAAGCGGAGCAGCAGCAAGAGATTCAGGCAAAGGCCCAACTTCGTATTTCCCGCATCAGCCACAAACAGGGGTCGGGAGAGGGGTTCCCCGGGGGCCACTTTTACAGATTTTTCTCCTGGTTTGCCGTAAAGTGTGCCCCGCCCCCAGCACCAGCAAAAGTGGAAGGAAAGTGTACCGGCAAAGCGGAAAGAGAAATAGGTTTCCTCATAATTTCTGAAAGCCGATCACCCCACTGATTCGCAGGCACCTAGCAACCGAAGCCCTCGAAAACGCAAACGGGATTATTAATAATCCTTGCTTACTGAACAGCAAAAGACAGACCCAGTAAACAGGCCATGGGATACATTTTCCATTTGCTTTTGTCCCAAGGCCCCAGAACGTGAGCCCTCCTAATATTTTCTTAGCAAATCAAAGCACGTGTCCTTTGAAGAAGGTGTGTAATTGGAGTTTAAGGCATGTATGGAATTCCCAGATGTCTATAAAGTAAGAAGGAGCATGTGGCAGGTCACTGGAAGGTGGGGCAGGTTAAACTCACTGGCAGGAAAGTTCTCCTTTTCTATTCTCCTTTATGAGGGCCGCGGAGATAAGCCTTTGGGAAAGGATGGGACGGGTCATAATAAATATCCAGCTTCTCCTATCAGAGTCACAGTAACCATAGTAAAAAGCACATGGTCAGAAAACCTCAAAGAAAACACTCAATTATAGCCGGGATTTCGTGGGCGCCCTGCAATGAGATCGTTTGGGGTTTGCTGCAGCTAGGGCCTGGATCCCCCTGCAGCCTTTCTTGTTTACGTGGACTATTTTCTTTTCCTTCTATTTCCGCACCCCCGCCCCCGCCCCAGTTTGTGGATGTGTCTTCGTGCTTATGCGGGCCATTTAGGCTGGAGCCAGAGGAACAAAATTCCAGATTAGGAAAAGAAGAAAGCAATTCTAAAAGCATTCATCCCAGAAGGCAGCCTTTGGGGGGACGGGGGGAGGGGAGATTGTGAGCAAATGAAGTTTCTGTAAAGCGTGCTCTCTACCAGAGACAGTGAACGCTCAATGCAAAGGCAGTAATCAAAATTAGCTGCTCCTTGTCCCTCACTGCGCTGAGGTATATGGATGTGTAAGAGACGGTCGAATCTAGGCGCGAGTTTGCTGCTGCTTAAGCAGGTTTCTTTGCTTTTTGTTTTGTTTTTGGTCTAATGCCGGAATCCGAGAAAATATGACTTTTCTCCTTGGGTTCAAGATGGTGCCGTCACTTACCTGGACAGTGGGACCAGAGGCAGGAGACGTAAGGAACCAGTTTCTGCGGAAGAAACTGGCCTTGGCAAAGGTTGGCGCTAGGAAGGGGGTGAAGTTGGGTCACCTGTGGCTGGGGGTGGGGGGCAGAGGTGTCCCAGCGAAACTAGCTAGAACAAAACGCGCCACAGACCCCACCACTGAGGCAGGCAGAGAGGGGAAAGGGACGCGCCTGGCGTGAGGCGAGCGTGACAAGTGAAAAGTTAAGCAGGTACCCGAAGGAAGTTTATCTTGCCCAGATGTTGGGGCTTTTATGAAATGTCACGTGAAGAGAACAGATGTACAACTTGCAAATGGGGCCACGCCTGGAAATATAAGGGAAGCAAATGCTTGGAAGGCAAACCCAGGCATAAATCATCAGCCTCCTCCGCTAGATATCTATTCTCTCCTTTAAATATTTGCTTCCGTAAAGGGAAAACACATCTTAAGTGAGTCTTCCAGGAGGGGTCACAGTCCAATCCTCTGGCCAGCGCCACCCTACCCCATCCCTTCCTCACCCCGCCCCTCCCCTCCATCTAGGTGGCTTGGGTGTGGGTGGTTTGGGTGGAGGGCGCATTTCTTTCCTGCCCGTGTTTTCTTTCTCCACATTCCCCATCCCCCACGTTAGTCTCTTAGCCTCTCAAAGACGTTTGATCCTGAGAAACATATCGAATCTCGGTTTGGAAAAGCTGAAACTAATCAATTGCCTTTTTGAAGGGGTAGAGAGTGATAAGAAGAGCGAAGGAATGCCAGGCCTGACAGACCCGAAACCTTCAAGATGCTTGAATGAGCTGAAAGACATGCGGGTTATCCCTCCCTCCTGGGGAGGATCCAGAGCGCTGGGGATCCCAGCCGCCCATGGGGTAGGGCCTTTACCAAGTTAGATCATTGGTTTGGTTGAAAGGTTTGTTTTTTCTTTTTTTAATGACTTGTACAGATAGGACTTCCTCCCAACCCCCACATGTAAGAAGGAAGTTCGCTTTATAAACAAAATTAAAATGAATTAGCAGTTGCCCAGTTGTGGAACAGTCTAATTCCTTTCTCTGTATTTAAGAGAGAGGTTCATGGGGGTTATTGTGAATGTTACCTACCATGTGGCACAGGCTTGGGTCTCTGTCCATATTAAGGTTTTAAATATTTGTCGACAATAACTCTAAGGTTGTGTATTAAGTGACCTGTGCTGTGACTCTTCCTTTAAATGCGACACTATTCCCAAGTCTTTGTTAAACTGACATTGCACCTGGCTTACAGTTATTCTTTAGCCACCAGTTCAGCCTTCTTCTTTAAACAGAACTTCAAAGTTGGAGAATTTTTTACACAATATTAAATTAAAATTTACTGTCAGAATTTTTCTGAGTCCTTTCTGGATTTCCAAAGGTGTGATCAGAATTGAAATATATTCGAAGTGATCACATTAGCTTTAAGGGTTAATCATTTTCTTCTTTTTTTTTTTTAATGCACAAGACCAGATGAACAGACATACCTCTTTTCTCCATAGCATGGAATCTAAACACCCATCTAGCCATCCCTGGAGGAACTTAACCTTGCTTTGTCACCTTTGGGTACAGAACATATCTGGTGATGATCCGGAAGGGCCTTGGACTAAAATCTCAGATCCTCCCCCTCTGCATTTGCCCAGCCTTGATGAATGTTGGGTTGGACCCTGACTCACTGACTCTGCTATGTAAAGCTCTCCTCTGAGGCTTGCAGACCTCCATTTCTAAACATAGTACTGGACGAAACAGTCCACATTTCTTTTCCTCTTTTGTTCCTGAAACTTTACACCAAAGAACTGTTAGCATTGTTGAACACCAACATGCAGTGAACACACACAGAACTTCTCAGTGCTGCAACTTTAGCAATGACAATGAATCCTTCCCAGAGGTCTGCTGATGCACCCCTAAATTCTGGGGTTCCATTCCCAGGGCAGAACCCTTCCTTCCAGATCAGCATTCTTGAAAATGTTCTTATGAAGCCCCTGCTTCACCGCATGGAAGAAGGACATTTCAGTTAGTCTCTTGTTAAGGTTGCCTTTGGCCTTATTCCTCCCTGACTCCTCTTGCTACCCCCTATCAACACACACCTTTTAAAACTTCTAACTCGTAAATGTGTAAAATAGACCTGGGGCAGAGAATCCTTCTTCCTCTTCCTTTTCTCCAGGCCCCGACCGAGTGAAATTTAAAACACATCCCATAGATCAGTTTTCCTTCTCTGAAGTTAGGCATAGTCCACGACCCGGATTTTCAAATGGCCCAGGCTGGAGTCTGCAATATTTAATCCAGTCAGCTATTAAATGTCCTCCAGCTAAATCAAGAGTATAAGGATCCTTACAGGGATAATGATACCAGGAGCAGTCTGGTGAAGGAGTAAGGGGGCTGGGAAGCGGAGAAGACTCCAGGGATTCTTTGATTTGGAAAATCCTGTTTTTGGAACTTCTGTCAGAGTAATAACAAAGCAAAGAAACATGAAAGAAGCAACTCGCTGTCCCAGGATATGGTTTTAATGAAATACTACTACCACACACACAATCTACTATTAATAACCGCTTCTGAGACTCCGCTTTTCCTTTACCTATTAGGGACCAAGAGGCTCCGTAACGTGATCCTCTCTCCCCCTTCTCCCACCACCTCCTTTCCTCCCCAATTAAGCCAAAGTGGTTGTTCTTCTGAGTCCAGGCCCCTAAACCGTGGGCTGACAGTGCCCTCTGCATCCCAGTTTCTGGTCCCTTTTGGCAGAACCGGGTCCCGGGACTGGACTGCGGGGGTTTTTGCCCACTCTCTTCCGAAGGCGGGCTCCTCCGCCCCCCGCACTCAGGGAGCGAGTTCTCCAGGTCCCTGACTGGAAGCCTTCTTAGGACCCCCATACTTGTGGTACCAAGGAGATAGTGTGCCCCAAATATGCCTGTTTGGGCTCCCAGCTGACCCTGCCCGGAGCTTTTGTTGTTGTTGTTGACTTAAAACACCCGGAGAGACTGCCACTAATAGAGCAAATGGGGCTGGGGGTAGGGCAGGGGAGAGAAGGGGCAGGGGGTGGGGAATCGCCAGAGAAAAATCCACAGAATTTGGGAAGAGGGGGGCGGCAAACTTTTAGACAGCGAGGAGAAGGCATTTTTAGCAGCCGCGTCTGTCATCTGTAAGTAGTGGACAGACGCAACCGAGCCTGATCAAAGTGGTCCGTTCGTAAATCACGCGTAGGAAATAGATTGTGAGGGGTAAAAAGACACGTGTCGAATAATCTCAGCCCCGGAGTCCGCTCGCAGCCAGCGAGGTTCACGATGCCCCATCTCGCGGTATCCGCGCGCTCAGCGTATCTCCCAGCAGGGAATGTATGTGGGGGGAGGTCTCTCCTGCTTGGTCCTCCCCGCACCCCCCACCCCACCTCCACCCCACCCCCACCCCTAGCTTGCGCCCTACACGCCTGCGGGGCCATCCACGCTCCATCCAGACTACAGATTTCATTACGCTCGGTTGACTCTGGATTGATCAGGGAAGTCGTGGGGAAGTTAGGGTCTTTTCATTTCCGAGGCGAGAAAACTGCTGTCTCAGAATCGAAGACATCTCCCTTCCAGGTCCCCTCTTAGTGTTCTCGTCCCTCTGGCGATCCCCCTTTAGAGATCTCGGAAATTTGCGAAGGGTTACTGTGCAAATGTAACGCAGCTACCCTGAGAGTTGAGCGAGAGCAGTAATTGTCTGGGCGCGTGTGATTTCTGCTCGTTTTGTTACGTTTCGGACTCCTAGGTCTGCAGCCCTAGTGTTATGTAAGGAAAGGTTGCAGTCCTCTGAACTAGCACCAAGTGGATTTTCTTTCTCTGCCTCCCACCTCCCAAACCCCGGACTCTCTCGCACCTGCTTCTGCTGGTTGAAAAAAACAAGCGAAAACGAATGTCCAGTCCCGGGTGCTAAACGCTCCCGCCAGCTGTTCGGAGGACTCCAGAAACGCGCATTGGGCGAGTTTAGAAGCGCTGTGGTTGGCTGCCTCCAAGAAAGCAGTTGACGATGTTAAAAGATAGACTTCGTGAATTTTGTGCAGGGGATTTACAGCGACAAATGCCCTCTTACCCCGTCTTTTCTCCTCAGTTTTAGCATCCTCCAGATAAGCAGGATTTTGCTTATAATAGGTGTTTATGGTTCCAGGAATTGCACTTTGATCTAGGATTTTGGGGGCGGAGTGTCTAAGGGGTCTCTAGACGCTTGTCTGATTTGAATGCTTTTCAGGATGATTTATGGCAAAAGGCTCCTTTCTGACGCTTCCAGATGCCAAAGCTCTTACCTTCCAGACAGGGGTGAGCGAAATCTGCTTCCAATAGCCGCGCGGATGGAAGCCCGCGCGCCTACCGCGCCTGGCTGCCGGTCACCCTAAACCGACTGTGTGCACCAGCCTTCTCCCGGACCCGCAGATAACCTTTACCCGCCTTCCAACTAAGGAGGAGGGAGGGATCTTCTTTTTTATGATGACAAACCTACGGAGGGAAACCGAGTCACCCCTCCTGTAAAGTTAGTCTCTTGCCGTTAACTCTGTTTTTTTGCAATTAACCACCTGCTACTGCCCCGTTGGTGGTTTGGTGTTAATGCGATTTGACCCCACATGTGAAGCGGGGCGGGAATAAGCCCTCCGTTGGGACCCCTGGTGGTTTCACCCTCCGGCCTCAGCCAGAGAGAATCGCTCTCCTGGTTCCCGCGGGGCGGAGGCCCGGGCGGCGCTCAGAAGCTGCCGGGGCGTCGCGGGGTAGGAGGCGATGTCTTCTCGAAAGCTCCCTGCAGTCTCTGGGCCGCGAGGCGAGGCCAGGAAAAATAACCCTCCCGACTCAATTACTGTGAGTTCCACCGGGAAGCTGAAAAGTTGAAATGTGCACTGCTGCGGGGATGGGAGGGGGTGAGCAGCGGGCAGCTCAGACCGGGCGAACGCTAGCCCGAGTTTAGGGGACCCCGAGGCCCGCAGTACCGAGAACGCGCGGAACACATCTGTCAACCTGAAGCCAAAGGTGGGACCGACCCACCGTAGCCTCCAGCGAACGCTTTTTCCACGCGGGCGGTTTTCCAGCTATTCCTCTCCTTTCGAATTGTAACCGACTGGGAACCGGAGGGGAAAAACTTTGTTTTCTTTCTTCTTTCCCAAGGTGAAGGCAAATTAAGGAGGGAATTAGCCATTAGCCAGGGAGGCTTGAAAACCAGCGGTGAGGAGGGGTCGAGGCCAGGGCACCGCTGGCAAATGTCTGCTTACAGATGAAGGGTTGGCCCCGAGTGATATTCTGGTTATTTGCTTAGAATCCCACAAGGCTGGGAATCTATTTGGGGAACCGTGTCTGACCATTTCACTCTTTTTTTTTGGGGGGGGGATGAACCTTCATCCTCTAGCCTTCTGTATCCCTTCGATGTTAGTAGCTTGAAGGTCAGCGGTTTGTTTTCCCAATGGAACATCAAGCTGATTTCCTGGGTGAAAGAGAACGGATTCACTTGAGGGCCTTTTTGAAAACCTTATTTCCCAATGTATAAGCAGTCTTCGTTCTTCATAACGTTACAAAACAAGGAACTAGATCAGAGTTGATTGGTTTATGTAGAACTGATCCTGATTTGATAAGCTTCGTCACGTGACATACACTGGTCACCCACCGCCTCCTCTCTCTCCAAGGGCAGCTTGAGAGGTTTTGAAAGTTGTTGCCTTTTTCCTAGAGTTCCCATCCCTACATCAAAAGACTTAGGTCACCTCTTGTCTTTTTTTGTATGTATATATCCAAGAGCATAAAAATATTAAATAAAAAAACTTTCCCAACTTCAAACCTATCAAATGTTTAACAGCTGAAGGATATTCATCTTTAGGAGGCAGGCCAAAATGTCAATAAAAATTTAATTATTTCTGAAACATATGGGAGCACTTACAAGACCTAAAATGTGATACTAAGTATTGATATTGAGAGGAAACCAAATAATATATTTTCATATTTGCTGGTCAAGACCTTATACCCCCTGCCTAAAGTTCCACAAGCCACAGAAATTTTTATTTTTTCCTGACAGAGTTTCTAAAACTAGCATGAAAGACAGGTTGGTGGTCAAAGGGATCATCTGTATTCTATGTAAGAAGAAATTAGTGTTGAACTGTGTGTTTGGCATTTATGTTCTGTAGAAAAGACTGTCTGTGATGTAACCATAGCAAATGTTTTTTCAGTGGTGGAGGGGGAGAAGTGTACACTTATGTGCATTTTTAATAAGTAACACAAATTGTCTTCTGAAATGTTTCATCCAAATACTCTTTTCAACCTATAATTCTGCCTAATTGAGAGACGGCCCTTTACACTAGAAGGCGGCACAGGTGGTGTTATTTGTGTAGTTAGTTGTGATGAGCAACATTTATGTGTGACTTGGAATGATCTCTTTTTCCACTTAATGAGCAGCAGCTTCTTTTCCACTCAAAGCTTGCATAGGACTTCTGAGTTCTAGGAAATAACATCAGACTTTTACTGCTGAATTGCAGGTTAATCTCCTGGTTGGCTAAGTCCTTTGATAAATCCTGATAGTGGTAGTTGGTTTGATGTTTGTCATTATTTCCAATTTTCCCTGTGACTCACTTCACAATGCCTTCAGGTGTTGCTGGACACTGCTTATCTGCTTCCTGAGTCAAGAGGTTCTCATTGTCAATTTTAGCTGGATGCTGATTTACGTATCTTCCTTGGTTGGTTACCAGTAGGCTCTCTATCATAGCTATGAAGTCTCCATTTCTCTCAAGGTTTAGATTCATTGAATTCAGCCATTTAATTTACGGCAAAGGACTCTGAGGTCCACAGTGTTTTTAGGATATTTGCCCAAGACTAATTGGGCCTAGTTCGGTGCTTTTTTTCTTTACTTGGAGGCATGATTTTAAGATTTTCACAGGTTAGTAAACTCCAGAATTGGCCTGAATACTAGAACTACCCATTTGCTTCCAACTGAGCAACTGTTCCCCAAGGCTCATTAACTTTCTCTTTTACTACAAAGTTTTGCATAAACAAAATATATACGACTACAACTGTCTTAATAAGTGAGGCTGTACACTACCCTTCATACACATAACACCTGGTAAACTGTAAAGGCCAGAATCCTATTTTGCTGTTTTATCTTTTCGTTTCCTAAGACTGAAAATGAGTATGTCTTTATACTAAAAATTCCAATAGTAGTATTATGAATATGTGCACCTTTAGGAGGACTTTTTATTTTATTTTGATTTTTACAATTACTGATACAAAGCCTTGTTTGTGGAAAAATGCCCTGAGACCATTATTTTTGCTGTTTATAAGGATAATTACCACTAAAAATACTCTTATGAATTCAGAACTGATGGAAAAAGAGAGATAATTTAACTAGCATGTGCAGAAACTGTTGGTGGGGTAGACAAACCAGGAGTAGAGTTTACCCCATGGAGGGATTATGGAATGAGGCAGAACCAAAGGAGAGTGATCATAAGTGAGTTTTCCTACTCTTTACAAAGGATCCCAGAGGCATTTTGAATTTGTGATCCATTCTTGTCTGACATGCTTTCCTAGTGGGTTTTTGTTTTCCAGAGTTACTGATGCAAACAACAACTTGAAATCAGACTATAGGCAGCACAATTCTGAAAAATACCAACCAGGGTAAAGAGTGTGTGAATTTATTCAAATGTATAGTCACAAGTGACTCTCATTTACTCCTGTGAAATATCTACTCAGCTGTCTAATTGTACAGGAAGAGTTACATATCATGTAGATTTGCAGAAGCAATTTCGAAATGTTCACTCTTCCCAAAACACTTTTCCCCAAATGACAGACCGTGTGGGTGGCCACTATGACACTGCCTTGAATTAAACAGAGGCATGATTATTCAGTCAACAACATTTCTTGAGGGTCTCTCTAAGGTCTGAAGGCTATGTGGAAGTGACTGCATCATGCCCATCATAAAAAAGTCACCTCTAACCACAGAAGGCTGGTCTCATCTGTGGGATATTTGCTGCATGTGCACAGTGGCCCTTACAGTACTTATTTCACCCCAGTTTTCTCTGCTATTTTAGAAGAGTACAGAAAATTAGAACTCCCTAACTGTGGAAGAATATGAGTGGAGAGGTTGGCATTCTAAGAATGGAAACCCACAACAGAGGCTAGAAGTGAGTCCAAGAACACCTTTTTTGCCTTTGCTATTTTTATTTCTTTTGAATGCACATTTATCAGTTTGTAGCAAAATCCTATAGCTTTCAGAGCTTCCCTCGTAGCTAAGTCAGTAAAGAATCTGCCTGCGATGCAGGAGACCTGGATTCAATCCCTGGGTTGGGAAGATCCCCTGGAGAAGGAAATGGCTTTCTTGCCTGGAGAATCTTGTGGACAAAGGGGCCTGGCAGGCTACAATCCATGGGGTTGCAAGAGTGAGACATGACTTAGTGACTAAGCCACCACCACCTATAGATTAATAGTTGCTTCTTAGACTTTAAGCTTCATGCAGACAAATGCCTATCCAGCTCGCTACTACAATCCCAGCACCTTGTTTAGCACCTGTCACATGGCATTTTTGTTAATTCGAACTGACATCACCATTATATCAATACTAAGAGGGAAACTGAGGTAGAGAGGCAAATTCAAATCTAAAAGAAAAAAATGACAATATGACAGTCCCATATTGTTAGAGCAGAGGAATTCACGTACTTGTCTCTCAGGTTTATGTTTAGAATGAAAACCCAAGTAAGCACAAAATAAGACATTTGTTGAAACACTGGTAGTCAGACATTTAACTCAGGTGTTTTAGAGTGTCTTTTTGTATGGAGCCCACAGATGTCATTTGCCTATATGATTTGTGTGAATGAGTACAGGGCATCTGGCTTGCCTGGAAAATCAGTCAGAGCTGCGCTGATTTCAGATTCCGTGACCCCGTGGACCTAATGCCTTTGTTCAGTGAACACCCCTCACAACTATATGTAGCAGTCTTAGCACCCCAAAAGCAGCCATTGTCAAATTTAATAAGGAATCTGGTTGGCTTGTTATCAGTGTGTTTTCATGTCTGTGAAACTGATTCCACTTGATTTCTCTGAAAGATTCCCAACTCAGACTCTCCACATGTGCTTTTTAACCAAACTGGGGCAGTCCACCCAGAAGGGTATCTTCTCCTGCTCCTGCCAACTGCGGTTCCATTTCCCCATATTCCTGTGCCCTATTGCCTCCTAAACCAGCATAATCACTGATAACTAAACAATACATGTCAATCAGTATCTACTGAAAAACTGAAACTCCAAGTTACCTACTTATTGCATATATGCAATATCTGCACACATATTCCAAACCCAAGAGTGACAGTTTTGAGACTGAAATATAATTGACTGTGAATTGAAAAGAGGCATTCTAAAAATATTTCAAATTTGCTATGATGAGTATGAATGAAGAAAGCTGCTTCCCCACCCCCATTTTTCTCCTGCCTTCCCCACTTCACTCCAGGGATGTGGTGAATTTGTGTAATTTAAGGCAGGTGGTCCACATAGTAGGCTGACCACAGAGGATGAGAGAGTGTGCATTTGATACCCTGACTGCTGCTCTTTAATAGACTTTAAATATACTTTGACTATTATTTGGCTTTTGGCTATTACATTTATTTTCACTTTCTTTCAAAGGCTTCTCTCTTTCATTTCGTCATTTTCCACATACTGAAATGTAACCCAGGTCCAATGGCACCAAATAGAGGATTTATCTATACTGTCATCAAACTAAATGCAAAGGAAATATCAAAGGGGAGCAAAGGGCACTATATTTTGGCTCTTGAATGCTAATAGAAAAATGCAAGCATTTTTCTCTGCCTAGGTAATAACAATACTTTATTTTTATATAAAGCCTTTCATCTGAGAATCTCAAAGACCTTCAAGATGTCATTTGGGTCTGGCATTCTTCAATTGCCTGCCCTTTGTCTCTTTCAGTAAGGAAACATTCCTGTTGGATGTAGTTTCATATCTGAGCTTGCACTTAGGTATGCATATTCAGAGGTCCAAGGGCACTGAGTGTTTCTTGGATAGATCAAACAAATGACCAGTTATGACATTCTCAAAACAGCCCTGAGAGGAAGATGGGTGGCAAAGGTGATTATCTAATTTGCAGGTGGAGCAATTGTGACACAGCAGGTTATGTGACCTACGCGAGGGCACACAGTGGAGTCTTTGTTACTGCTGGAAACAGTAGTAACATCTACCAGACCAATAGCATGGCTGTGTTTCTTCGACATCCCACCTATCTGCTCCTTCTCCTTTCAGCATAAACATCTCTAAGAAATGGCACCCTTCTGCTTATTAGAAAAGACTCCAATGCAAGAGAGGAGAACAGAGTAGCAGCTTTGCAAATGTTGAAGACAAAGAAGTGTGTAGGCCTGTCTTCCCCAGAAAAGTCACTCAACTTATAGTCAAATTAGTGAGTAAAAAAAATGAAAGAAATGAGGAATATCCCTTGCACGTAGAAGGTGGAAGCTTGATCTTTAAGTTCCGTTTCTTTTAAGTAAGAGACCATATGTTGATCTCAGCCAGGAAGTATAGGTATAATGTTTTATGTATTATAAATAAATATATATATAAGAATGAATATACATAGATATATATTTTTAAACTAAGCCATGTGTACATTTTAAAACTTAAAAGCATTTTTCATTTATATCTTATTTATAACTAATTTTCTTTTCTTTCCTGAATTTTCCTTTTGCCTCATTATCTCCACACATAGTCATTTGTCTCAACATCATAGTTATTAGTCTGAAGAGTCCTGAAGTCTGGGTTATTACTCTTTGGCATCGCTGTATGATTTACTGTTAACTCAGTGTTTGACAGTTCTAACTGTGACATTCTACTTAACATTAATGTTTGAATATCCTCTTGGGACACCATATCATAATTTACTTTTAATTTAAAAACTCATTGTCAGGTTTGGGGCAGGGAATCCAGTTCTGCTTTTGCAAGTAAAGTAACTTCTGTTTTATTCCAGTAAGGAGAGCTAATGGAAGGAATAAATATATATTTTGAGAGGACTTCATAATAAATGAGACTGTACTCTTCATCTGAGAATAATTATACATTTGAAACAAAACATTTAATAAATTATATACTTATTAAACAAAAATTATTTTTTTCTTTATTTAATACTCAATTTGAGTTTCTAAAATGAAAACTATTTTTCATAGTAAAGGATTGTCACAAAAAAGCCCGAGCGAAGTTCTAGAGCAATTCTAGTATCCAATATTCTATAATCTGTCATTAGTCCAGCTTACTGGTAGTTATATATATTAAAAAAAATCGTGGGTCTGTGTCTTCCTATCTTTCTAAGCTAAGAAATTCTCAGATCTAAGTATGTAATTTAAAAAGTCTGGTAAAAGCTGTTCCATATATGACATTGATTTTACCATATCAGGGGTAAAAATCTCTAAGTGATATGCCCATTTTCTTTATCTGTACATACCATCTAGGTTCTCAGCTTAGTTTTGATCTGTACCAGAAGAAATATGCATAAACAATCAGGAGCAATGATGGAAAAAAAATAACAAACTTGATTATCTTACTTGGCCTGAGTTTGAGAGTCTATGAATTGCATTTTGTCATTATTGATCTCTCTCTTCCACACAGTCTCTATTGCTTAGTGCTCTCTCTATGAATGAGGCCAAATCTGAGAAAGAAGGTGAAGGTTTAGCAATATGAAACAATGCAAGATGCTTAAAATTTTCCTGCTTTATCATATAATCTAAGCATGATTTTTGCTCTCCTCTTTCTTATATAGGGTAATGAAATACTTAGTGCTGTCCTTTTCATTGGCATATGTATCTTTGTTTTAAGGTTATGAGAACTTCTTGCATTATTAATTTTGCCCCAAATAAAAGTTCCACTTGTTAAATTAGATTAGAATATAAATGGAAAAAAAGAACAAGTCTAAATCTAAGCTCCACCAGTTATTAGCTGTGCTGTTTTGCCAATTAATTGAATTTTCCTGAGTGTATGATTCTCTAAAATTTGGGAGTATAATACTATCACAAGCATTATCATTCTGTCATTCTATGATCTATAATAATATCTCTAATGATGCTTCAACAAAATATAATTTTAAATTACCATTGTCAATTAAGTTGTCAAGAAATTTTCTGTCAGATGCCAAATTTTAAATCCTGTAAGATCAAGTAAAATATATTTTCTAAAACTATAACTTAAAAATTGTGAAGTGAAGCATTATTTTAAAATCCTAAAACTCTTTCTGAAATTCAAACCACTATAATTAAAAAGAAAAATAATAATGAGCTCTGGAAGCCAATATAAAAGCAGTGATAAATGAGTAACAAATCATTGCTTTAAAAAGATATTTGCCACTAGCTTTACTTTGCTACTTTCTTGTTTCAAAAAGTATTTGTTATAAATCTTTTAAATTGAGAAGATTGAGTCTATCTTAAATCATAAGATATCTTTACTAGTCAATATTACTCATATTCAACAGCTCATAGCTATGCTATATGCCTATGAAGGACAACGAGTGTGTGTGTTTACCTAACAATTAGCATTCTTATTACTGGTAATGAAAATGATAGATACAGGAACGTATATTGGTTTCAAGGCTTCTTTAACATACTAATTCATAGTTCTTTATCGAAATTTCCTTTCTCACATATGGCATCAAAGTAAGAGTTTAAAACTTGAAACTTTGCTTAGGATTCATGTTCTGAAGTGTTTCTGTTTCTTGTTTTGTTTTGTGGTCATGAACCACAGAGAAATTTGTCTTTTTTTACGTACACTGGAAATAATTTACTGCTTTTAGAAATATTAAACCACAAAAAACCCCAATGTTAAAGAAACATTATGAGTGTGCTGGAACCCAGAAGGAGCCAGGGAATGGAGAGTTAATGCAGAATCTCTGATCTGGCTCTGTGTCCAAGGGGCTCCAGGACCTCCCTCTGAAGAGTGGCAGGTAGTACCCAGTCCACATTTGTGTAAGAATTTTACAAAGAAAATATTGGCAAGATGATATTGTAGAGGGCACACATGGTTAGTACAATTCTGAGACACTAATCCCATTTCCTTAAATACGAAATAGTCTTTGTAAACATCAGTTCTTGTCTAACCTTAATACATAGACAAAGTCACAAATTGTAAAATGACAGTATAGATTCCAATCTGTGGTATAGATTCATTCAACCATATGTATTTGACAAAAATGACATTCTCAGTTTCTAGAAGCAATATTCACTTGCTTCTGGTGTATGGGGCAGCAATACTTTGAAGGCCATCTGTCTTTCTGATCTCACTTCAGAGGCCAGAGATTCAGGATATTTATACCGATTAGTCTCAGGGAAAAAAATGTCTCCTTTATGTACATAACACAGAAGGCAAAAGTTCAGTGATTGTAGTGGATATATTTTTATAGTTTTTTCTAACATTATCTTGCAATAATCATCTAAAAACTGAAATTCATAAATCAGTCAAGAGAGCAAATTTCTATTGATGACACATTTCATCTGCTTTGTTATTCTATTGTATTACATTTAATTAAATTGCATAACACTTTTCCTCAAATGCTTGTTTCCATTATAAAACTTTTTTAATGCAGAAAACATTTTGAATTTTTAATAAGGATATCAATAAAGTGGTTTATTTTAAAAGAAATGATTAAATGCAAAATTTATTATTACAATTAACCTTAATTTAGAGCAAAATGTCTTACTGGATTAAGTACAATGGTGCAAATTTTTAAAATCTACAAATATAGAAAGACTGGAAGTTCTTGAATTTTAGATATAACCTTGATGGCATTATTCAAGTACATAGTCATATAATGGTAATAGTACACTTTTAAAAGTATTTCTTTGAACTGGAGTTTTGTCAAAAGAATTAAACAATGACAATTAATTAGTATATTTGTTCATATATAGCCATGTTATTTGCTTTATTTGAATGAAAAAGAAAGGTAGTAAAAACCAAATGTTATCAGTTCTTGTAAGCAAGCCCATTTGGAATCAGAAAAACAAAGATGAATTTACATAAATTAGAAATCATAGAATACTTCCAGTTTTACTTAAGAAAGAGAATTTGGGGTTTTTGATGTAAACATTCCCTCCCAAATAGAATTTTTATTTTAGAGAGCGACCTGTTTTAAAAACAGATTGACTATAAGAGTAAGATATAATCAGTGATATGTTTAAGAAAACAATTCAATTTACTGAAAATGTAATTTGGTTTTCTTTCCTAGTAATTTCAGAGAATGCTGGTAAATTGCAAATATTTATCGAGAAATATTTAACAGCCTATAAAACCAGGAATTAAATGATTTTTATACTTGGGAAAGAATTGTTACATCCTAAAAATATGTTTATTAAATCTTTATATATTTGTTTAGATCTAAAATCTTATTTTTTATATTTGAATATAGAAATCTTTAAAGCATTGTTGAATTAAGATTATGCAATAAAGCATTTCCAGATTCATGAACATAATTATAATTTTTCATATTACATATTCCAGATCTTAGACTTCATTGGGTTGCAGTTCATATGTAAATAAATGAAGTTATTCAAACTACTTTTTAAACATAATTTCCCTCATAAACACAGGAAGCACATCACCAGGGAGAAAAATGAGTACATGAATAAATCTGAAAATTAAACTTTGTAGGCTTAAAAAAAAATCACAGCTTTACAAATGAGAGGCATTTTGCCTTTCTATTCTAGATTTAAAGAAGGACATTTGACACACTTACATGGCAAACTCAGTCAATGTTTGGAAATGCTTTGTAGTGGCCAAAAGCTGTGCATTTCCTTCTGTTGACCTGATTTTTTTTCTTCCAATAAAGTTAATTAATAGAAGATGCATCAAACAGGATTATTGCAGATGTGCACATACTGCAATGCTAATTGCTCTTATTTTTTACAATCTAGCCCTGCACATGCTTTAATTTATATTTGCCTGACTTAGCTTTTTAGTGAATTAGAGGCACTCTGCCACACACTGGATAGCAATGTGCTTGCATCACTCGATTATCTCAGATGCATTATTGTCTAGAATGTATGCTCCTAATTTCCTTACCACCCACACCCATCTCTTTCCTCTGTTTGGAAGGCTGATTTGTGTTAAGAAGGGACCACCAAGCTATTAACTCTAGGACATAACTAGCATTGTTCATAGAGAGTAGGGCTTATGATCATATCACATTTTAACTCTTCCACCAGCATTATCCTTGTTTCCCCAATGCTTTCAAGAGGCAATAACTTGAAATGCCTCGCATGGAAATGATAAACTGCCTGTTGTGCCTTTTCTTTGAAGGAGTTCTCCTGCAGAGTATCATATTTAAATAAATTGCCATTGAGTTTAGCAAGCAGCACAATCATGCCCATTGAGGTGGAGTCTTTTGATCATATTTTGTAATGCAATCAAGGATCACATGAGGATTCTGGCACAGGCCAGCCTTGCTGTGTGCTAAATAGGCGATGGGAGAAAGAAAGCATTAATTGCCCTGAATCCCCCTGACATAACAAAGCACACCTGTGTCCCAGATACCACAGACCCCAAGGCAACGCTTACATCTATATCCACAGTAATTCTTTCCACTCGATTGATCAGTAGTTTCAAACTATCCAATTTTTAAAAAATTTCCAATACATTCACATTGTCCAAGAAGGTCAAATGTGTGTGCATAAGCATAGCTCTTCTGTACTTTAACGTAGTTGAATGCAGTAGATGTGGAACAGGATACCTGAGTTCTGAGTACTCTTGTTGAGTCAGTTGACATCTCTACCGTTAGTCTCCCCCTCTCTCATACCCTTTCAGAAATCGGCAAGACCTGGACAGTAACTTACCAAAACAGTTGTCTTGAGGCTGATATGAGTTTATGGTTAAGAAAAACTTAGATATATAAGGCACTTTACACATGTGCTGTTCTGAGAACTGCGTGGATGTGTGTGGCACAGACTGTGTATGAGTGGCGTTTCATTCTCATTACTTCTTTGCAAGCATTTTGACAGGATTAATCTTTTTGGCAAAAAGGACTTGCAGATCTTTCATCTTCCAAAGAATATGGGGTCACTACCAGGGAATGGCTGGCTGACAGATGAACTGAGCAAACTTGGGGATACCATTGAACTTTGGTCTGTGGATTTACCAAGAGGCAGAGGACGTTGGAAATGGGGACTTGTAAGGAATTTTCTGCTCTACTGGTCCAGCAATCTTAACTTTCTGTTAAACTCTGAGGTATCAATGAAAAAGAACTAGCCAATACCATCCCTAGTCACTTCCTGCTGACAGATATTGTTTAGTAAGCAGGTACCCTCGCTGCCTGTTTTTGTTTGTTTTTGTGAATAGTACAGAAGACAGAAATGAGAATTAAGAAATAATTACTGCACATAGATTTTTTCTCCCCGTTTCCACTAGGATAGTTTTTACAGTTCAGATTTATCTCTTCCTCCCCAAAACAGAATGTAATTTTTATATTGCATTCCAGTAAGACCTCAAAAATCATAAATGTCATTTTTTTCTGAATATTTTCCTCTTATATAAAGAAGAAATGTATGGGCCTACTCCTAGTCTGATACCTTACCTTTCTACCAAATGAGGGGAAAAAGTGGTGGGGAGGGATTGGAGTAGGAAAGCACATGATTTGTCCTAGAGAGTGATGACTGAGACTTTTCATAAATTTTAAGCAACATTTATAATTCTATATCCTTATTATGAGCTAAAGTCAAATGGCCTGAAAAGTAAATGACTGACAAGGCAAATGGACTCATTGGCTTTCATATTATTTCAAAGCTTATATTACTTACCTAAGGCTTCCATAACAAGGACCACAGGGTGGGATTAACAACAAAAATTTATGTTCTCACAACCCCGGAGGATAGAAGTACAAGATCCAGTTGTGGTAGAGTTGGTTTCTTTTGAGGAGTCTCTCCTCGCCATGTCAATGGTCGTCCTCTCCGTGTGTCTTCACATAGGCTCTCTTCTGTGTGTTTCTATGTCCTAATCTCCTCTTCCTATTTATTTACTCATTTATATTTGAGGTATAATTGGCATTAACATTATATTTGTTTCAAGTACACAACACAATGTTTGTATATTTGTATACACAGCAAATGAACACCATGCCATGTATAGTTAACATCCTTCAGCTTACATAGTTATAAGTAATTTTTCTTGTGATGATGACTTTTCAAGATATATTTGTAGCAACTTTCAAATATGGCATACAGTTTTATAAACAATAGTCACCATCCTGTATATTATATCCTAATGACATTTATTTTATAACTGGAACTTTATACCTTTTGACCCCCTTCACTGATTTCTCCCACCTGCCATCTCCCATCTTTGGCAACCACCAGTCTGGTATTTGTATTTATGGACTTGGTTTTGGGTATGGGTTTCTTTTAAATAATTCCATGAATAAATGGAATGCATATTTTCTTTCTCTCTCTGATTTACTTCACTTAGTATAATGGCTTTGGAGTTTATCCATGTTGTTTTCAAATAGCAAGATTCCATTCTTCTTTATGGCTGAATAATTTTCTAATATATATCTACCTACATACCAACCTGGCACTCTGTATTTATGCATATCACATTTACTTTATCCATTCATCCATCAGTGGACACTTAGCTTATTTCTAGTCTTCCCTTCTTATAAGGACACTGGTTATATTGGATTAAGGTCCACCCTAATGACTTCATTTAACTTGTAAAAATTCGGTATACAAATGGAGTCACATACTGAGGTACTAGGGGTTAGGACTTCAACATGTAAATTTTGGGAGGATACAAATCAGCCCATCACAGAGCCCCCCTTTTTTTGAAGGCTATTGAAAAATTCTGCCTCAGATACCTTGAAGAAGAAATATCTTCCATTAACTCCAACCCAAATTGCAGACAACTTAAAATGTATTAAATTTGCAATGCTGACAATTGCAGGTGGGGATTCCTAGGAGATATATTGGCAGGATTTTGGGATTATATAGACTAAGCAAACACTGAAGTAAAATCAGAAGTGACCACTAAAGACATGATAAAATTGAAATAATCTAAAAAACATCTTCTTCATTGAATATTAGGAGAGCTACATCAAACATCTGTTCTTTCTTACATAAATACACACAAATAATCAATCCATAGCCTCTTCTATAGCGTTGCCTTATATTTCCTTATAGCTTTTGTTTCTTGCTTCTCCAACTTGATGGCTCTGACCCTCTCATCCCCAACATGTAAATTTTATGTGGATAAAGCATTGTATGTTTTGATTCACTGTGTAATCCTAGTGTTAGCTATAGAATGCAAGCTAAGTAAATATTCCATAAATATGTAGCAAGGTTGTTGTGAGATAATAGGGGCTAGGAATTTAGGGGTCCAAGTTACTCTCTATTGCATCTCATATTTTGTATATTGCAGGAGCAACACAAAATATCTGGGTCTCCCAGAAGTCCAGAGTTTAGCTAAAGCAGTTCTTTATAAAGGACTTCAAAAACTCTGGTAGCTACCAGTCTCAGTCAGGTCAAAGATCACCTTGATTAGCAGACATACCTGTGAGTCAGTCAGTTCATCAGATAACTGATCGGTTGTTGATAACATGAGTTAGAGCATATACCAGGCACGTTTACATTAATCCTTAGAGTGATTCACAGTGTGATATATATATATATAACTCTATTTTACAAATAAGGTTATAAAGTTCAGAGAAGTTGAGTAACTTACCCAGGGTTTCACAGCCATTAACTGACCAAACCAGGATTTGAATTTAAGTTTGACAGATTCAAAGCCCCATGACCTCACCTCCACCCAACTTTGTCTCTAGTCAAAATAGTCATTCTAATGGAGCTGGGGACTCATGGCTAATTACAGCCCAATCATAGTTTAAAATATCTTGTTTTTTTGAAAAGGATGAAAAAGTTGTCAAAATTCTACTTTCCTTTTCATTAAAGTCCAACAAAATATTGGCCTGTTGTTGTAAATACAGCATGTGTTAATTTAAAGCTGGGTGGTATCTTCTGAAGAAAAAGACATCATCCATCTTTTCTCAACTGATTTTCTCATAACTTGACTTCAGCTAAACTGATTAATCAGAACAATGAAGGAAAATTCACAAGGCCCATGAGTCAGTCCATTTCAGATTCTCAGTGTCAGCAAATGGCCTCAAAACCCAAATACAGTCTTTTCACACGATGCATCTTGGACAGTTTATTACAGAGGAGGTAGAAGAAGAAGAAAACAGTCTGTTTTGTGATCCATCCAGGGTTGTAGTTAAATGTCTCTATCCCCAAAGGCAATTTGGCAGCTTTGGGCTTGGTGCCCACGTTGTTAAAGCTGCGTCTATTCTCGTCTCTAGAATTGTTTTTATTTAATATTTTAAATATTTCTGTTTCTTCATGTCCCCTTCCCATTCTATAGAGGAACTGTTTAAATCATATGATTGATCTAATTCAGGGCAGCAACTCTACTATGCCAGTACTTCAGCAGGGAGACTTGTCTTTTTGTAACTTTATATACAACCTGCTAGTCAGTTTAATATCATTTATATCTATCTGCAATTCTAGTCTGCAATTCTAGTGGCTGGAGTTTAATATGGGGTAGAACAAGTATGTTCAGGGTGCATGTATATAATTATTGTGTACTAGGAGGCTTTCAGTAAGTGATTGCTGATTTGAACTAATATGCAGCCATATGTCTTGTTCACTTGCCTCTGATCCCCTTTTCTCTGTCACTTATTGGTGAGACCTCCAAAGTCTGTTCCTTTGATTCAAATATCCCTAGAGGCTGCTCCACAAGATGACATTTTGCAAGGCACTCAAGCTCCACATTCAGTTTTCATGTTTTTTATGTGGGTAATAATGGTATGTGTTTCAAGAAGTGTGCAAGTTGAATAGGAAAATCCATGTAAAGGACTTGAACCGGTGTCTGTGACATCATACTGCCTAATCACTATTCCATCTTGTTATTATTGTGGCTATTATTATCATCATAGAAAACATAAAAAAGATTCTCTTGGCTTTTGAGGAAAGGAAGAAACACAATGTCTCTGAACTTTTCTCCTTCCAGTTCTGTGCACATTTGAAGCTGAGAATCACTGAGATTTGTACTGCCAGCATGGCTGCAGCAAGGTTAATAGTACAAACTTGCTACCCCAAATCTGAATTGGTTATTAGATTTTGCCACACTTCAAATCCTTTCTCAGCCATGCTCACAGACACAAAAGTACATATAAGATTGTATCTGTGTAGTGAGGGTGAGAGGCTTCCCTTGTGGCTCAGATGGTAAGGAATCTGCCTGCAATACAGGAGACCCAGGTTTGACCCCTGGGTAGGGAAGATCGCCTGGAGAAGGGAGTTGGCAATGCACTCCAGTATTCTTGTTTGGGAAATCCCATGGACAGAAGAGGCTAGTGGGCTATAATCCACGGGGTCGGAAGAGTGGGACATGATGGAGCAACTAACACGCACTGCAGTGAGGAAGACAGCTGGACCTCCACTCCCAAATATTGAATAGCACTGGGTCACTAGGGTGAGTGGTTCTCTCCCTAGCCTCTTCACCTTCCCTCATAAATCTGATTTACTTGCTGTCACTCAGGAGCAGGGGAAGAAAGGATGACTAACTCTGTGCAATGAGAAAGACTGTACTGTAAAATACAATGGGTCAGAGGAGGAGCTATGCTATGGGTCAGAGGATCTATGGGTCTGTGGGTCCATGGAGGAGCTAGGCTAGATCACCAACCTGACATCTAGGACCAAGCATTATACTACAAGTCTTTGATGTGGTTGGTTATTTTCCAACACTTAAAACAAAAACAACAAAAATAAAAAACAAAAAAACCCACCTGCTGACTACTTAAGGTTTTAAGGCTAACAGAATAACCCCCCTATTTTCTTGGTTACTGACGGTACAGCCACTAACAAGTCAGCTCCTGATTTGATTTAAAAATGAAACACTGAGGCAAGTTTTTGCAAAGAGTTTTGAAACTGTTGCCATTGAGTATAGACACAGGGTTATAGAAAAATCGAAGGATATGAAATATATACAAGCCATATTGTTGTCGTTGTTGTTATTCAGTGACAAAGTTGTGTCCAACTCTGCAACCCCATGGACTGCAGCATGCCAGGCTTCCCTATCTCTCACCATCTCCCAGAGTTTGCCCAGGTTCAGGTTCACTGAGTCGGTGATGTCATCCAATCATCTCATCTTCTCCTTTACACAGCCATACTACTTCTTTTGACAATACTCCTACCTCTTATATGCATTCAAACACAATCAGCAAGAAGAAAAACCTTGTGAACTTTTCAGGTTGAGGGCAAGTAGTGTATCAGTTGATGTCTTCAGGGTCATACCATGCTTGTTACTCCAAGAAATGTCTGGAGGAGCATCAAGGAGTTATTCCATCTTACATGACCAAGTGCTGTCAGTCCTGTGGATCTGTGGCCTCTGGTAGCCCCTAAACACCCTGGAGTCAGTGTCTCTGCTTCACTTTGGTTCTGCAATTAAACCTGAGATTTATAACATATCATATTTTTTCTCTTTCCCATGGAGTACCAAAATCACTCTCTTCTCCGTAATGCATTTTATTACTCTCCCCCAGACCTAAGGCATATAAGGGGGCAGCAGAGAGTCCCTGAGCGAGGGTAAGCCAGCAGAAGCACACACTGTAACTGTCCCTCTTGCCTCTTCTAGGTCATACCCATGTGGCAGCCCTTCTCACCTTCCATCACTGCCCCAACCACAGGAAAGAGAACTAGTGCAAAGCATGTTTTGGGCACTGTGTATCACTTTGCCACTGCTGCTAAGTCACCTCAGTTGTGTCTGACTCTGTGCGACCCCATAGACGGCAGCCCACCAGGCTCCCCCGTCCCTGGGATTCTCCAGGCAAGAACACTGGAGTGGGTTGCCATTTCCTTTTCCAATGCATGAAAGTGAAAAGTGAAAGTGAAGTCACTCAGTCGTGTTCAACTCTTAGCGACCCCATGGACTGCAGCCTACCAGGCTCCTCCGTCCATGGGATTTGCCAGGCAAGAGGACTGGAGTGGGGAGCCATTGCCTTCTCCATGTATTACTTGACATACGGCTAAAAACTCCAGGCATTTGAACTCGCTATCTTACTCATCAGTGTCACATGTAATCTTGCTTCATCATTCCAATTAGAGGAAATAACATGTTCCGCATTTTTACAAAATGTAGGACTCCCTCACAATTCCTGAGATCTGAGTTTGAAACTGGAAGTGAACCTTTCCAGAACTAAGTTAAAACTAATGTTGTCAAGCACAACATCATGGTTCAGAGGGAAAAAAGAAAAGCATCCAACCAAGGTTCACCAACTGAAAAGTTCTTCAGTCCCCCCAGACATCGAATGCCTCCTTAGAAACCTTGTTAATGAATTACATGTAAATAAATCAGAAAAGAGGTATTATTCACTCAAGGCTTCAAAGGGAAAAATATTTGGCCATAGGTTCTTTCACATTTTCTAAATGTTGTTCAATTCTACAACCAGTATGTTGAAAAGTAGAATTTTTACAGCTTTTTTGAGCTATAGTTCATATACCATACAGTTCAACATCTAAAGTGCACACATCAAAGAGTTTTAATATATTCATACATATATATGCAAGGACTATCATAGTCAATTTTAGAATATTTTCATCATTTCAAAAATAAACTATCATTTAAATACAATCATCCTATCCCTCTATATTTGTCAGCCCTAAGCAACTAACAATCTGGCTGGATATTTCGTGTAAGTGGAACCATGTCATAGGTATTTTTCTGTGATTAGCTTCTTTCATTTAACATAACCTTTTCAGGGTCTATCAATGTTACCAATGTTCATCAATGTAGCACATAATAGTATTTCACTCATTTTTATGGTCAAATAACATCCCGTTGTATGGATATGCCACATTGTATTTATCTACTTATTGCTGACAGATGTTTGGGTTCTTTCCACTTTGTAGCTATTTTAAGTGATGCTGCTATAGAGATTCACATACAAGTCTTGGTTTGTAAATATGTGTGTGTGTGTTCATTTTTGGGGGGGATATTACTAGGAGTAGGATTGATGAGTTATAAATAACTCTATGTTTAATTATTTGAAGAACTGCTCTTTTTTTCCAAAATGGTCTCACCATTTTACATTCCCATCTGAAGTTCATGAGGATTCCAATTTTCCCACATTCTTGACAATACTTGTTATTATATGACTTTATGATTCCAGCCATTCTGGTGGGCATAAAGAGGAATCTCATGGTTTTGATTTGCATTTCCCTGATGGCAAATGATGTCAAATATCTTTTTATGTGCTTACTGGCCATTGAAGTATATCTTCTTTGGAGAACTGTATATTCAGATCCTTTGCCCATTTTATTTTTTGCCTGTTTTAAAATTAGGTGATTTGTCTTTCTGTTATTGAGTTGTATGTGTTCTTTGTATATTGTAGACACAAGTCACAGATATGTTTTGCAGATACTTTCTCCCATTCTGTTGATTATCTTTTCCTTTCTTGCTAGTGTCCTTGAGGCTCAAGAATTTTGAATTTTGATGAAGTCCAATTTATCTCTTTTTCCTTTTGTTGCTCAAGTTTTTAGTATCATATATATGAATTCATTGCTAAATTCCAGATCATGAAGATTTATTCCTGTGTTATCTTCTAAAAGTTTGATATTTTTCAGTTCAGTTCAGTTCAGTCACTCAGTCGTGTCCGACTCTTTGCGACCCCATGAATCGCAGCACACCAGGCCTCCCTGTCCATCACCAACTCCCGGAGTTCACTCAGACTCACGTCCATCGAGTCAGTGATGCCATCCAGCCATCTCATCCTCTGTCGTCCCCTTCTCCTCCTGCCCCGAATCCCTCCCAGCATTAGAGTCTTTTCCAATGAGTCAACTCTTTGCATGAGGTGGCCAAAATACTGGAGTTTCAGCTTTAGCATCATTCCTTCCAAACAACACCCAGGGGTGATCTCCTTTAGAATGGACTGGTTGGATCTCCTTGCAGTCCAAGGGACTCTCAAGAGTCTTCTCCAACACCACAGTTCAAAAGCATCAATTATTTGGCGCTCAGCTTTCTTCACAGTCCAACGCTCACATCTATACATGACCACTGGAAAAACCATAGCCTTGACTAGATGGACCTTTGTTGGCAAAGTAATGTCTCTGCTTTTGAATATGCTATCTAGGTTGGTCAGCTTTTAGTTAATTTTTGACCTCTTTTGAGTTAAATTTTACATATGTCATGATTTAAGGGCCCAATCTCATTGTTTTACTTGTGGCTATCAAGTTGTCCTAGTACTGTTTGTCAAAACAATCATTATTTCCCCTCTAAATGGTCTTAGCATCCTTGCTAAAAATCAGTTGACCTTAGACACATAGATTTATTTCTGGACTCTCAGTTCTATTCATTTGATCTATGTCTATCCTTATGACAGTACCACACTGCCTTGATTAGTGTTACTTTGTAGTAAGTTTTGAAATTGAGAAATGTGAATCCTCCTACTTTGATTTTTTTTTCCAAGATAGTTTTATCTAGTCTGAATCCCTTGAATTTCCATTTAAATTTTAGAATCAACTTGTCAATTTCTAATAGGGAGGGCATAGAATCTATATATCAATTCAGGGACTATTGTCATGTTAACTATTAAGTCATCCAATACATGAACATGGACAACCCCACATTTATGTAAATATTTTAAATTTCTTTCAACAGTGTTTCCTAGTTTTCAGAATAAGTTTTGACTTCTTTTATTTAATTTATTCCTAATTATTTTGAAGTGAAGTGAAAGTCTCTCAATCGTGTCCAACTCTTTGCCACTCCATGGACTGTAGCCTGCCAGGCTCCTCTGTCCATGGGATTCTCCAGGGAAGAATACTGGAGTGGGTTAGCCATTTCCTTCTCCAGGGGATCCTCCTGACCCAGGGGTCGAACCCAAGTCTCCTGCATTGCAGGCAGACTCTTTACTGACTGAGCTACAAGGGAAGCCCTTGTAGCCCATCCCTAATTATTTTATTATTTAAAAAAATGTTTTATAATTTTTATTTACTTATGTATTTCTGGCTGCACTGAGTCTTTGTTGCTGCAGGCAGGCTTTCCTCTAGTTGTGGTGAGCAATGCCAACATCCTAATTGTGGTGTGTGGGCTTCCCATTGCAATTGTTCCCATTGCACATTGCAGAGCATGTGCTCCAGGGCATGCAGACTTCAGTAGTTGTGAATCCCAGGCTCTAGACCGTAGGCTCAGTGGTGCATGGCTTAGTTGCTTTGAGGCAGGTGGAATCTTCCTGGGCCAGGATGGAACCTATGTCCCCTGCATTGGCAGGTGGATCTTTTTTTTTAACCACTGGACCACCAGGGAGGTCCCATTTTATTATTTTTGATGCTTCTGTAAATTGAATTTTTCTCCATTCCACTGTCAGATTGTTCAATGCGAGTGTAATAGAAACACTATTTGATTTTTGTATATTTACCCTGAAACCTTGCTGAACTCATGTATTAGTTTTTTGTCTGTATGTTTGTTGTTTTAAACTCCTTAGAGTTCTCTATAGATAAGATCTGGATGCCTTTTATTTATTTATAGTACCTAGTTTTCCTGGAGCCTTCAGTATAATTTTGAATAGAAGTGGTGAGTGTTGATATCATTGTCCTATCCCTGATCTTAGAGGGAAAGCAACCTGTCTTTTTACCATTAGCCGTGGACTTTTTTGTAGATGCCTTTTATCAGGTTCAGAAGAGTCTCTGAGTGATTTTATCATGAAAGGGTGTTGGATTTTATAAAATACTTTTTCTGAGACTATTGAGATGATAATGTGGTTTTGTTTTCGATTCTGTTGACATGGTATATTACATGAATTGATTTTCAGATACTAAACTAATTTTGCATTTCTGGGATAAACCCCATGATGTTATGGTATATGATTCTTTTTTATGTTGCTAGATGGCCAGTATCTTGTTGAGGACTTTATATACATATCCATAAGAAATATTGGTCTACAGTTTTCTCATCATCTGATTTTTCATATCAGGATAAAAAATAGCCTCACAGATTCCTTCTTGGACCTCCCTCCCACTCCCTCATCCCACCCGTCTAGGTCAGCACCCAGCACTGAGCTGAGTTCCCCTGTGTTATACAGCAGCTTCCCACTAGCTCTTTTACCCATGGCAGTGTATCTATGTCAATCATATCTCCCAGTCTACCTCACCCTCCCCTTCTCCCCTTACTTCGTGTTCACACCTCCATTCTCTACATCTGTACCTCTGTTCCTACCTCTGAAATAGATTAATCTGTACCATTTTTCTAGATTTCACATATATGCATTAATATATGATATTTGGGTCACCATCATCAAAAAAATATACAAACAGTAAATGCTGGAGAGGATGTAGAGAAAAGGAAACCCTCCCATATATTTTAAATTATCTCTAGATTACTTATGTTACCTAGTACAATGTGAATGTTATGTAAATAGTTTTAATTGCGGTGTAAATACTATGTAATTTGTTGCCAGTGCATGGAAAATCCAAATTTTGCATTTTGGAACTTTATGGAATTAAAAAAATGTATTTTGGATCCACAGTTGGTTTAATCCATGATGCAGAATCCAAGGGTATGTAGATTCAATGGTAATTTGGTTATAGTTTTTGTTCAAGTCTCTTTTTGTCTTGTTCTGCCTAGTTGTTCTATCCGTTATTAACATGGGGGGAATGTTGAAGTCTCTATTATTGTTGAGTTTTCCATTTCTCCCTTCATTTCTGCCAAGTCTTATTTATGTATTTTGGTATAATCTTACCAGGTGCATATTTGCTTAGAATTGTTTCACTTTCCTAGTGATTTTACCCTCTTGTGATTATAAAATTTCTCTTTTATCTCGAATAACATCTTTTGTCTTCAAGTTTATTTTGCCTCACATATAGCCACTTCAGTTCTCCCATGGTTACTGTTTGTATAATATATCCTTTCCCAGTATTTCACTTTCAACTTATTTGTGTATCCTGTAGACCGTATGTACTTGAGTTGGGAATTTTTAACAATCCCCTCTGACAATTCCTATCTTTTGGTTGAGTCACTTAATCCAGTCACATGTAATACTATTAATATAGTTGGATTTATATCTGCTGATTTACTTTTTGTTTCTATTTCTCTTGTCTCTTTTGTTCTACTATTCTTCCTTCACTGCTTTCTTTTGCATTATTTTCTAATGTAGCAATTTAATTAAATTTTTTCATTACATTTTAAGTTATTATTTTCTGAATGGTTGTGTAAGGCTTCCTTTGTACATCTTATCTCCTCAAAATCAGACTTATACTAAATTTTGCTGAGATAGGGAAACAGTACTCCTATAGCACTCTATTCTTGTTTCCCCTTTTTGTGATATTACTACCCTAGACATTACATGTATAAATGTTACAAATTGAGTAATATATTAAGTATTGCTTGATATAATCATATGACTGAAGAAGCCTTTTTAAAAGAAGAATTAAAATGTGATACTGTCTTAACAAGGGTTTTAAAGCCTCTTTAGAGATGACTCTTACTGTGGTATTTAACTTTGGTGATGATTTGCAGGGTGCTGTTTTATCCTTTGAGTAGCACCGCTATGGTTGCCTCAATGTTGCTACCATTTAATTGCTTTGTATCTCATATTGTGTGACTTGCAATAACAAGACTAGATGGCAAGAACAACTTAAGCTGTTTAAAAGCATCCTAAAATAATGATGGGTTCAAATCTATTGTGTACCTAACAACCAAAGGTAACTCAGTCCCTCCACCAGTATCTTTTTTGTGGATAAAATATATAAGAGAAATTGAAATGTCAGAGGGAGCCTTGAATTTTTGTCTATATTTTAAAATTTGAATGGGAAAGGATATCATGCAAAGTATGAAATAAATCTACGTTGTGCCTTTATGAAATAGTGTAAGAGGCTAACTGTATGTTCTGTTTTCTGATTTTATCTTTTTCCCTCTTAATTATCTGTACAAGTTATGACACTTTCCATGTGTTATTGTTTTGACCTTTCCTAATCTTGAGGGATTGTATCTTGTATATCTTGGTTCCTCTAGAACCTAATAACCACTAGCATATAGTAGATCCTCAGAAACTCTGTGTGGAATATTGTAAGTATTTTAAATTGATTGTTTAAGATGTGGCTCTGTTTCCCCTTAAGAGTTTTGTGCATTCTTTAACTTGATGCCAAGGATGATCTTTTTTGAGAAAGTGCAAATACAGTGCTTTTATTTCACATCTTCTATTACTTTCACTCATACGATGATTATTATAATAAAGAAGCCAAGTGTGCCACCACAAAACTGATTCTGCTTAAGCATAAGCATATGGAGCTGTCTGCTCAGGTTTCACTTTAGATGGAAATAATGTAACAGGTGAATTACTATGTAGGAAGACTGGTCAAAGGAGGAAAGTGCCCTGGGGTTCTGTAGTCAGGGAAGATAACCAGATAGAATGGCTAGTAACTGAAAGTATGAAGAGTGAGGTGACAATGGTGATGATGGGTACAGCTGTGAATAATAAGAGGTGAAGTTCATACCTGGGAGAACTGAGCACCTGCCTCGGTCTGTTCATAAAGTGTCTACCTCTCCAGGGAACAGAAAGAAGTATGAGTTCAGGATCCAGGTTTTAATCAGCATGTGGCATGTGTTTTGAAGACACAGTAGCATAAAGGAACATTTTACATTACAGGTATGACAACATTTTTCTTTTTATATTTCTGATGCACAACGAAATGGTCTTGTTCCGTAGTCGGTTTTTTTGGAAGGAGAATGAAAATTGACATTTAGGTGCCTCTTCCAGATATGTTTGTTAACATATTTAACTTAACAAGCATAAGGAACTGGTAGTTTTGGTATTTTCCTGTCCATTTTTTCAGATAAGGAAAAGGAAGTTCAATGAATTTAAATGAAGTGGTCAAAGTCACATAGATAGGCATTAGTAAAATACTGGGATTTACACCACTCTGTTACACTGTGGATGACAGAAAATGGGAAATTCAGTTTTTCCCATGAAAAAGTAATCAGCCCCAGTTGTGCCTTACTGCTATAAATAACTAGAAAATTGGACAAAATATACGAAACCTCAGGTGTTAGATGGCAGACACTACAGGACCGTGATCTTTAACAGAAGGGAAACAAAATGAACCTTAGACGGTACCATCTTTCTACTTGAAAAAATTTCCTGGAAGGAAGGAGAAACCCAGGGGAAGTCTTGCTTAGTGGAAGAATGAGAATCAGAGTTCTGCGGCACCAAGGCAACTGAGAATACAAAAATAGCAGAGAGGCTGCAGCTAAATCCAAAAGGAACATAACAGTCTGCATCGAGGTGTCTGGAGTCTGTGACTTGATTACTAAACCATGCACGTATAGGATGAAACTTCATGAGGTCATGCTCAAAACTACTGGGAGCTCTAAGCTTAACATCCCTAGAAGTCACATGGGAATGGGGAATATTTGAGTTCTAACTAGCCAGAGACCTTGTTGAACACCTGAGACATCAGAAGATATTAAAATACACTGACTTAATAGTAAAGCTAAGCTAGATGCAGAGTAAAGGATACGCTGGACTGTGCTGTGCTTAGTCCCTCAGTTGTATCTAACTCTTTGTGACCCCATAGCCTGCCAGGCTCCTCTGTCCATGGGGATTCTCCAGGCACGAATAATGGAATGGATTTTCATGCCCTCCTCCAGGGGATCTTCCCAACCTAGGGATCAAACCCAGGTTTCCCACATTGCAGGCAGATTCTTTCCTGTCTGAGGCACCAGGGAAGCCTGAGAATACTGGAGTTGATAGCCTATCCCTTCTCCAGGGGATCTTCTCAACCCAGAAACTGAACCGGGATCTCCTGCAAAGCAGGTAGATTCTTTACCAGCTGAGTTACCAGGGAAGCCCCAAAGGGTACTCTAGACCTGCCCTAATATAACCTAAAACTAAGCTTTGAAATAATCAAGCTGACCTGCAAATAATTTAAGTCCCAAACAAAATGAAGTTCAATACTCTTTAAAGAAAGACACAAAATTCAATCAACAAGATGATATTTACAATGAGAGGGCATAGTAGAAGCACAAAGCTGCAAAGCTTTTACTTTTTTACTTGATGTGGTATAATGTTACTTGATGATAGACTGAAATATGTTAAAGATGCATATTGTAAACTATTGAGCAACCATTAAAAAACATCCGAGTAAAACAAAAACCTTGGCATCAAATTTAAGCAAAAACAAACCCCCAAACAAAAAATAAAAATATTATTTTGAAAACTATAAGATATCACTTACAAGAGCCTTGCTAGGTAGAAGATTCTTGGTTGTAGGCTTTCCTTTTCATCACATTTAGGTATCTGGTCACTCCCTTCTGGCCTGCAGAGTTTCTGCTGAAAAATCAGCTGATAGCCTTATGGGAGCTAACTTGAATGTTGTTTGTGGCTTTTTCTTTGCTGCTTTTAATGTCTGTCTTTATCTTTAACTGTTGTCATTTCAATTACAGTATATCTTGGTGTGTTCCTTTTTGGTTCACTCTGTGTTGGATTCTTTATGCTTCCTGGACTTGGGTGACTGTTTTCTTTCTCAGATTAGGGAAGTTTTCAGCTATTATGTTTTCAAATACATTTTCAGCCCCCTTGTTTTTTCCAATCTCTTGTGGAACTCCTGTAACAGGAATAGGACTGTGATTGATGTTATCTCAGAAGTCTTTTAAACCGTCCTCATTTATCTTCATTTCTTTTTATTTAGCAGCAGTGATTTTCACTCCTCTATCTTCCAGCTTACTGATCCTTTCCTCTGTATCATTTAGGGTACTGTTGATTTCTTCTAATGTTTTTCATTTCAGGTATTGTATTCTGCTTTTCTATTTGGTTGTTCTTTGCATTTTCTAACTCTTTGTTTCAAAGTTTCTAACTACTTACTCTGTGCATCCATCCTTCTCTCCTGGGTTCTTTCATCATCTTTACAACTGCTTTCTTGGGCAGATTGCCTGTCTTTCCTTCACTTAGTTCTTCTGGGGTTCTATCTTGTTCCTTCATCTGAAGCATGCTCCTCTGCCTCCTCTTTTTGTCTAAACTGCTATGTGTGTTTTCGCCTGTGTGGTGGGTAGTACGTCTCCCCGCCTTAGAGAAGTGGCCCTCTGTAGGAAAAGTCCTGTCTGTGCCTGCAGTGCACTCCCCTCACATCACCCAAGTGATATGCTCTCGGGTTCCTAAGAGAACTGTGTGGGCCCTTCTGCTGTGGCAGGCTGAGCAAGTGGGTGATCCGATAGGTTTGGTTGGCCCCCAGCCCAGTTGGTTCCCAGGCCTTGCCTTGTGCAGATTCTCCTGGTGCTGATTAGCAGGGCCTGGTCATGAGGTGGCTGATGCACACCCCCAGGGAACCCCGAGCCTAGTGCGGGCCCACTGGGGGGCATAGTCGGGGTCCCAGAAGACTCTAGGGCCTTTGCCCCCACACTGGTGGGTGAATCCAGGTTCTGGGGTTAGAACTGGACAACTGACAGGCCAAGCTGGGTCCTAGAGCCTGGCTACAGGGCCCAGGGATCCCAGAGCTGGTGTCAGATTGCTGGCGGGTTGGAGGGCTGGGTTGGAGGGCAGGGTTGGAGGGCAGTTCCTGACTCAGTCTGAGATGTCCTGGGGCTTGTGTCAGCCTACTAGTGGGCAGGGATGGGACCCAGCTTGTCCCAGGGTAGGAACTGGCCTGCTGGTGTGCAGACTGGGTTCTCAGGCTGTTGGGTTGTGGTTTTCCGGGGTCTGGTGTCTGCTCCTGGTGGATGGAGACTAGACTTGATGCTAATACAGGCTTCCTGGAGGGCAGGGCTGTTGTCTGCCCACTTGTGGATGGAAGAAGCTGGGTGTTTGCCTTGTGGTGAGCACGGCCCTGTGGAGTGGCAGCTGTGAGCTCAAGAAGACCTTGTGCAACCTGTTTGCTGCTGGGTTAGGCTCTCTTCCTGCCTTCTTAATTGTTCAGCCTGGGCTGTACCCGCACCAGCCTCTATAGGCTATTGAGCAGGACCAGGTCTTGGCGCTAATAAGAGAGAGAGAGGACCCCCCTGACGCTGCCAGCACAGCCTCCGGCTTCCACGCATGCGTGTGGATTCAGCTACCAAACATGGCTTCTCTCAGCGTCTGCGTTCCGAGCTGCCCGCCCCGTCCTCTTCTGGAGAGTCTCCAAGACCAGCAGGTAGGCCTTTCCTAGGTGCCTGTCGAACATCTACTTTATTCTTTGGGTCCTGCGGGTGAGTTTGTGTGAGTAAGTCTCTATCGCCCACAGGCATGTGGCGCTCCTGAAATTAAGCCCTGCGATCTTCAAAGCCGAGCACTCTTCCTGGTGCATTACCCCTGGCCGAGGAGCCTGAAACAGGCCTCAGAATTCTCACTCCTGTGGGAGAAACTCACGCTATAATTATTCTCCAGTTTGTGCATAGCACACCGGAGGATATGGAGGTTGATTATATCATTAATTTGCCCCTCTCGGTTGTCTTGTTGTGGTTCAGTTCAGTCCAGTCGCTCAGTCGTGTCCAACTCTTTGCAACCCCATGGACTGCAGCACGCCAGGCTTCCCTGTCCATCACCAACTCCCGGAGCTTACTCGAACTCATGTCCATCCAGTCAGTGATGCCATCCAATCGTCTCATCCTCTATCGTCCCCTTCTCCTCCTGCCTTCAATCTTTCCCAGCAAAGGGGTCTTTCCCAGTGAGTCAGTTATTCACATCAGATGGCCAAAGTATTGGAGCTTCAGCATCAGTCCATGCAATGAATATTCAGGACTGATTTCATTTAGGATGGACTGATTTGGACTCCTTGCAGTCCAAGGGACTCTCAAGAGTCTTCTTCAAGGCCACAGTTCAAAAGCATTGATTCTTTGGTGCTTAGCTTTCTTTATAGTCTTTCTCACATCCATACATGACTACTGGAAAAACCATAACTTTGACTAGATGGAGCTTTGTCGGCAAAGTAATGTCTCTGCTTTTTAATATGCTGTCTATGTTGGTTATAGCTTTTCTTCCAGGGAGCAAGCGTCTTTTAATTTCATGGCTGCAGTCACTATCTGCAGTGATTTTGGAGCCAAAAATAAAGTCTGTCACTGTTTCCATTGTTTCCCCATCTATTTGCCATGAGGTGATGGGACCGGATGCCATGATGATAGTTTTCTGAATGCTGAGTTTTAAGCCAACTTTTTTACTTGCTTCTTTCAGTTTCATCAAAAGTCTCTTTAGTTCTTCTTTGCTTTCTGCCATAAGAGTGGTGTCATCTGCATATCTGAAGTTATTGATATTTCTCCTGGCAGTCTTGATTCCGGCTTGTGCTTCACCCAGCCTGGCATTTCACATGATGTACTTTGCATATAAGTTAAATAAACAGGGTGATAATATACAGCCTTGATGTGGTTACTCCTTTGTTTTTAGCAGTGGAAAATCTTTTCTGGTAGGTTTTGTTTTTTTTTCATGGATGGTTGTTCTGCAGATAGTTATTGTGGTGTGCTCATCAGAAGAAGTGAGCTCAAGTTCTCTTTACTCCGCCATCTTGACCAGTCTCCTAACCATTCCAATTGAAAGGCAGAGATTGTAAGAATGAATTAAATATGTAAACCCAACTATAATGCAGTCCTTAAGAGATGTCTTATAATACATGAAAATAAAATATATGTATTAATATTCTTGTATATACTATACATTAGATGTTAAAAGAAATGATGGGAAAAGATAGTGCAATTACAAACTAATGATTGTGTATATTTAACAATGTAGAGTTAATGACAAATAATATTAGGAATAAAGAGTTGCTCATTCAAAATAACAAAAGGGTTAAACATGAATAAAACATAAAGATTCAAAATGTTTGCATCTAAAATCACAACTTCAAGTACTGATCAAACACCAAAGGGAAACAGACAAATCCAGTTATAGTTGGAAATGTCAGTTATTAAGAGAAAACGACACAGGAAATCAATAAGGATATAGAAAACTTGAAAAGCACTGTCAACTAACTGATGATTGAAAAACCTAGAAATAGCAGAATATACATTCTCTTCCAGGATATGGGGCATTCACCAAGATAGACCTTATTCCTAGCCATAAAGCAAGTCGCAAAAATGTAAGGGAACTGAAATCATATAGATTGTGTATTTAATTCCTACCACAATGGAACTAAATTGGAAATGAATAACAGAACGTTACTTTAAAATACCTAAATACCTGAAAATTAAATAGCCCTCTTCTAAATAACCCCATGGGTCAAAGAATAGATGACTGGAGAAATTAGAAATATACTATGAATTGAATAATAATGAAAACACATGTAAAATTTGTGTTTAAGTAGTGTATAGAGGGAAATTTTATTTTTAAATCCTTACTTTAATGAAGAAGCAAGGTCTAAAGTTCATGGTCCAAGCATTCATCTAAAGACAAAGAAACGTAGACTGACTCCAAATTAAGAAAAAAATTAGGAAAGAACAGGTGTTAACAATATGGACGAAATCAATAAGCTAAAAATACATAGAGTTTTTGATTTTTAGTATTTTCTTTGATACTGTCTTAAATTATCTGTGCTGTTTTATAATTCAAACTCCATGTCATATCTGAGTTGGGTTCTGATGCTTGATTTGTCTCTTCAGACTGTGGATTTTTAGCCTTTTAGCATGCCCTGTGTTTTTCTGTTGTTGTTGCTGAAACCTGAATATGATATACCTGGTAATAGGAACTAAGGTAAATAGGCTTTTAGCGTGAGGTTTCATGTTAACATTAAACAATAAACACAGCCCAACTAGGCATTGTCCTTTTTCTTGTTGATTTTGGGTGTCCTGAAGTACTCCTCCTCAGGTAGTCTGTTTTGCTGCTTGTTCAATTGTAATCTGCTATCATACTGAAGCCCTGTTTTATGGTGGCAAGGTGTAGATAGGAGGGAAAATGTTCTATAATTGATTAAATCCATCTGTTAGTGGGCCTGTGACAGTAAGTGTTATTATCTTCACAAGCATTTCTTAGCTGTTCCCTTCTCCCTTAGGTTAGACAAGTCTGTGGCTGCTAAGTCGCTTCAGTTGTGTCCAACTCTGTGCAACCCCATAGATGGCAGCCCACCAGGCCCCCCTGTCCCTGGGATTCTCCAGGCAAGAATACTGGAGTGGGTTGTCATTTCCTTCTCCAGTGCATGAAAGAGAAAAGTGAAAGTGAAGTAGCTCAGTTGTGTCCGACTCTTAGCGACCCCATGGACTGCAGCCTACCAGGCTCCTCCGTCCATGGATTTTCCAGGCAAGAGTACTGGAGTGGGGTGCCATTGCCTTCTCCATAGACAAGTCTAGAGGGGGCTGAAGAGGGAGAAATGCTCTTCCCTCAGGTGAGATCTGGTTCTGCTAAAGTCTTGTTCCCTTGAAGAGTAGGGCCAGCAGATCTTTGTTACGAAGAACACTGAGAGTATATTTCACAATGATTATCTTTCACCTTCTCTGCCAATGCCACAAAGGTATCTTTCTCTGCTCTTCACCATGAGAACTTTGTGGGGTTCTTGGACCTAAGCTCATAGAAGTATGAGAGATCTCCTCCAAAGACTGAAGTCCCCAAGAGTTTCTCATTCTCACACCAGTCCTCCTCACTCAGCCTCTAACAATTCACAAAAATTGTCAATCAGTGTTAGCACCAGTTAATGGCTCCACCTGCTTTTGCTTCAGGTAAGTAGATCTTAGCTGTATCGTTCTGTACTTACCTGATTCTCATCAGATTAAGGGTGGTGATTTATTCTGAGAACTCATTTCTCAGAGTCCAAGAAAAGTCATTGGTTTTCAATTTGTTTATTTTTTCTTTTTTTAAGGGTGGGAGTGATGACTTCCAGGCTAATTACATTTTGGATATGAAACCAAATCCATCCACTGAGGGTTTCTTTTTTGTTGTTGTTATTTTCATTTTTAATCTCTAAAATTTCCATTTGGTTCTTCTTTATATATATATATAATACTTTTGAAACTGTCTGTATTTCATTTATTTCAGGTGTATTTGTAATTGCTCATTAAACTTTTTAATGATGGCTGCTTGAAAATTCTTGTCAGATAATTCCAGCATTTGTGTCATCTGGTGTTGGCTTCTGTTGAAATCTTTGCTCATTCAATTTGAGATGTTTCTGATTCTTTACATGACAAGAGTTTTGATTGAAATCTGGACATTTTGGGTGGTATATTATACTGCACCTTGTTTAAATCTGGCATTTTAGCAGATCTTCCCTGACACCACTCTACTGAGTGATGAAGGATGCCACATCATTACTACCAGATGGCAGTCAAAGTCCAAATTCCACTGATACCAATGTACAGTGGTAAGGGGTTGCCCAGTAGATCTCACTTACACCACTCTGGCCATTCCTTGTGGTCCTAATGTCATCAGTTGTTCTGCCTTCTCTCCACCTTCTTATGTTTTATATATAACATCCAGGCTTTTAATAAATGGTTCTTGGTGTGAGGAAAAGTGTATTTATTACATTCCTAAAAACAAACATGACATTTTTATGAGACCTGTAATACCTTAATGTGTGCCCAGTTGCTTCATTCGTGTCCAACTGTTTGCATATAGACAATAGCCTGCCAGGCTTCTCTGTCCATGGGATTCTCTAGGCAAGAATACTGGAGTGGTTACCATACCCTACTCCAGAGCATTTTCCCAACCCAGGGACTGAACCAGCTTCTTCTGTGTTTCCTCTCCTGCATGGCAGATGGATTCTTTATTACTAGCACCACCCAATACCTTAAGACCAGAAACACACAAAGGTATTTTAGGAAAAGAAAACTACAGATAATATTCCTTTTGAACATAGATGCAAAAATCTTTTATAAAATCCTAAGCAATTTGGGAAATTTAGGAAAGCAGTATATAGAAAATACAATATACAGGGAAAACAACATTTGAAAAATTAATCAATGTAACTCACTGTATTACATATGTAACTATAAGAAAAAGAATGGTTGTCTCAAAATATGTAAAAAATTCATTTGAAAAAAATTCACCACCACCAAAACTTTAGAAAACTAGAACTGGTCAGGAGCTTCTCAATTCTAAAAAGGACATCTTTTACAAAGCTATAGCTAATCTCATACTTGCTATTCAGTGACTTAATACTTTCCCCCTTAAGATCAGAAATTAGAGAAGAATTTCTGTTCTCACCAATTCTGTTTAATGTTATACTGGATGTCTTAGATATTTGGGCAAAGCAAGAAAAATAAAGAAAAACATACCAATTAGAATAAACACCACCAAGAAAATTAAAAAGCAAGTCACAGACTGAGAGAGAACATTCACTTTATGTATAACCCACAAAGCACTTTGTATTTGGCATATGTTAAAAACTTACACAAATCAATAATAATAAGAAAACCTGAAAAAAATCCGCAAAAGATTTAAATGAGTACTTCGCAAACAATTACAAATGAGAAACATAAAGAATCTGAACTTGACTCGTTATCAAGGAAATGCAAATTTAAAACTCCAATAAGACACCCTGTTTACTCACTAGAATGCTAAAACTAAAAAGAATGGCAGTGCAAAGTGTTGGTAAAAATATGGCACAACTAGAAGTCTTATAAACTGTAACTGAGAGCACAACTGTTATACTACAGAAAACATTTTGAATGTTCTTTTAGAATTCACTATTCTCCTATTATATGATTCATCAATTTTATTTCTGTATTATTTTTTTCCTGAGAATGTCAAAGCATATATAAACCCAAAGTTTTAAATGTAAATTTTAATAGCAACTTTATTCAAAACAACCTCCTGCCAAAGAAACCTATCTTAGAAATTTTATTCAAGAAGGTGGACTGCTCATACAAAATTGAGTTCAGGTGTTGAGACTGATAATACCACACACACGAAGAAGTTAGAAAATATAATTCATATAATGAGACTTCCTGAAGCACATCGGACAAGTGTTCCCTGAAAATGATACATAAACAAATGAAAAGTGTTCAGTCTTGCAAATTATAAAGGCAATTGATGTGTGTATATGTGTGAAGAGATAAAACCTAGAAAAATAGTATGACTCAAAGTCCTTGAATTTAAATCATGAAAGTACTTACTAGTTAGATTAATTTAGGCAAATTACTTCATCTCTCTGTCCCTCTTTTTCTACTTCAGCAAATAGGTCACATAGTAGTACCTCTTGAGTTACTGAGAAAACTAAATGTGTAGATATACTACGATGCTTAGAATAGAGTCTAGGAAGAAATAAGCTATTGTTAAATATTAGATTTTTTTTTAACAAGAATGTAGGGAGTTACTTTCATGCACAATTGCTAGAAATATAAATTATTACATTCTTTTTGATATTGCTACAAATAAAATCCCTTTAAAGTGTGTATAAATTAGTCTAGCATCATAATCTCTGGGAATGTATATGCAAAATTAATTTGGTGTGTATGCAATTAATTCTGTCCAAGAATATATAACCAATGCTTACAGAAGGAATAAAAACTGAAATAACACAAATACCCAAATTTCCAATTATAAGGGATTCAGTTTTGGGATAGTTGTATATTATTTCCTTAAATTTCCATGAGAATATGTAACACTATGCAACAATGTACACTTTATATTAAGTGTGGAAGGATGTCAGGTTGAAGATTAATGATAAATTGATGCAAAAAATATATATACACAAAATCATCAACAACAAAATGGTGGAACCTATATGAGAACTTTCAGGACTCAAAGGAATTGTTTATATAGAAAGAAGGTAGAGCCATATGTAGGTGAAAAATCATACCTGTGTCACATGCTGACTACATAGTAATCATTAACAATGCACTTTTGAGCCTCATTTTTCTAAGGATTAAAACAGAAAAATGCAGAGGATGCATGTTAATTGTATGGATTTTTATGAATACACTAATAGAGATGATACATATTAATAGAACATTTTAGCTGAATGTATAAATGATTATTCAAATTAAGAGACTTAAATGAGTAGATTAAGAAACCATTTTCTGGGATGGTAAAAGGAAGTGTTATAAAGATGGACAAGCTAGCAAAAACTTAAGAAGCTTTGCATATATCTATTCATAACATTACTGGGATATATAAATAGTCTTATCATTCATTTGGCAAAAACAAACTGTAAAAATGTCTAAGAAAATTCTGAAAAAAGGGAGGAGGGCAAAAGGATGGTATTAAAATATACCATAAAGCTATAATTACTAAAGCAGTGTGATTTCATGGGAAAAAAATAGATGTGGAATGGAAAATTAGGCGCTTTACCGTCTGAGCCGCCAGGGAAGTCCAGAAAATTATAACAAATATATTTTTACCTCCTCTTATTGGTATTGACATATATATATGTATATAGGAGTTTAATATAAAAAGGTACAACTGAAAGCCACTAATGGATTTATTGTTCATCTAATATCAGAAAAAATGAATATATACTTGAAAAAGTTAGTTCCTTACCTCATACCATAGCCAAAAGTTTATTTTAAAGATTAAGAAAATAAATGATAAGTAAAGGAATATGAATATCTGATCTCTAAAGAGTTTCTTAATGAAGGTAATTACAAATGAAAATATCACAAACATCATTATATAAAATGTATATCTGAAATAAAAGTAACATTAGGAAACAAAATTTGGAAAATATCTTTAGCAAATATGACATGGTCTTGAGGGTCTTACTATATGTTATTTTTTGCCTTAAAAATTATTCTTCTATAACTTTTCAAGCTGTCTTTATAATTCTTTGTTCTTTTTTAAAAATTTGTTTAATTGGAGGCTAATTACATTACAATACTGTGGTGGTTTTTGCCATACATCAACATAAATCAGTCATGGGTGTACATAGTTCCCACCATCTTGAACATAGGTCCCAACCCATTGTCAGAGGACGTTCAACTTTAAGGAATCCAATATGTTGCACTTTTCTTCCTTTGTGTGCCATTTCTCAAGAATTCTCTGTTCCTTATCAGTTCCTATTCCAGGAAAGAGTAGAGCTGCATGCAATTCTCAGGACTGAGATCATGAGAAAGGGTACCTGCCTGGATTCCTCTCAGTGGCTCCCTTCAATGACTATTTTCAGCATCAGTGACGTTGTATGTATTAGACTATCCATTTTGTTGCAGTTGATGGGATTTCATCCTTTGTGGCTCAGAGGTTAAAGAGTCTGCCTGCAATGTGGGAGACCTGGGTTCGATCCCTGGGTTGGGAAGATCCCCTGGAGAAGGAAATGACAACCCACTCCGGTGTTCTTGCCTGGAGAATCCCATGGACAGAGGAGCCTGGTGGGCTACAGTCCATGGGATTGCAAAGAGTTGGACATAACTGAGCGAGTGACTCAACATCTTTTGTAATGGCTGAGTAATCATTTTACTAAAGATACATAAGCCTGCATTTCTGCTAATAAAATACCCTTGTTTCACTAGAGACTTGGGTCCCCATGTCTGTCTTTCTCTTTCTCTCTGGCTAATTCTCTGTAGCGTAGAAACCTGCCAAGCTCACTTTCCTGCCCGGGCTTTCAAGACCTCTTCGAGAGAACACCCTGTGCCTCTGTGAGTGGTACAAGCCCTGTCCTAGGGCTTTATTGGTTCTCTGCTTATCCCAGGAAATACTAGCCTCTTTCTCTCTTTTGCTTTCTTATTGTTGACTCCGGACCACCAGGTTCCGGTTCATTAAAGGACCACAACAACCCATCCCTCTGGGTTGTCCCAGAGCACCAGCTTTGGATGCCCTGCTTCATGCATTGAATTTGCACTGGTCATCTATTTTACATATGATAATATACATGTTTTAATGCTAATCTCTCATATTGTCTCACCTTTGCCTTCTCCCACAGAGTCCAAAAATCTGTTCTTTACATCTGTGTCTCTTTTGCTGTCTTCCACATAGGGTCATCTTTACCTTCTTTCTAAATACCATATATATACTTTAATATACTGCATTAGTATCTCTCTTTCTGGCTTACTTCACCATGTATAATAGGCTCCAGTTTCATCTAACTCGTTAGAACTGACTCAAATGTGCTCTTTTTTTTTTATAGCTGAGTAATATTCCATTGTGTATATGTACCACAACTTCCTTAACCGTTCCTCTGCCAATGGACATCTAGGTTGCTTCCATGTCCTAGCTATTGTAAACAGTGCTGCAATGAACATTGGGGTACATGTATCTCTTTCAGTTCTGGTTTCCTCAGTGTGTATGCCCAGCAGTGGAATTGCTGGGTCATATGGCAGTTCTATTTCCAGTTTTTTAAGGAATCTTCACATTATTCTCCATAGTAGCTGTACTAGTTTGCATTCCTACCAACAGTATAAGAGTGTTCCCTTTTCTCCACACTGTCTCCAGCATTTATTGTTTGTAGACTTTTTGAGGGCAGCCACTCACCTGGAGCCAGACATCCTGGAATGTGAAGTCAAGTGGGCCTTAGAAAGCATCACTACGAACAAAGCTAGTGGAGGTGATGGAATTCCAGTTGAGCTATTTCAAATCCTGGAAGATGATGCTGTGAAAGTGCTGCACTCAATATGCCAGCAAATTTGGAAAACTCAGCAGTGGCCACAGGACTGGAAAAGGTCAGTTTTCATTCCAATCCCAAATAAAGGCAATGCCAAAGAATGCTCAAAGTGAAGTGAAGAAGTGAAGTCGCTCAGTCGTGTCCTACTCTTTGCGACCCCATGGACTGTAGCCTACCAGGCTCCTCAGTCCATGGGATTTTCCAGGCAAGAGTACTGGCGTGGGTTGCCATTTCCTTCTCTAGGGGATCTTCCCAACCCAGGGATTGAACCTGGGTCTCCCGCATTGTAGGCAGACGCTTTACCATCTGAGCTACCAGGGAAGCCCAAACTACCACACAATTGCACTCATCTCACACGCTAGCAAATTAATGCTCAAAATTCTCCAAGCCAGGCTTCAGCAGCATGTGAACCGTGAATGTACAGATGTACAAGCTGGTTTTAGAAAAGGCAGAGGAACCAGAAATCAAATTGCCAGCATCCACTGAATCATGGAAAAAGCAAGAGAGTCTCAGAAAAACATCTATTTCTGCTTTATTGACTATGCCAAAGCCTTTGACTATGTGGATCACAATAAACTGTGGAAAATTCTGAAAGAGATGGGAATACCAGACTACCTGACCTGCCTCTTGAGAAACCTATATGCAGGTCAGGAAGCAACAGTTAGAACTGGACATGGAACAACAGACTGCTTCCAAATAGGAAAAGGAGTCCGTCAAGGCTGTATATTGTCACCCTGCTTATTTAACTTATATGCAGTGTACATCATGGGAAACGCTGGGCTGGAAGAAGCACAAGCTGGAATCAAGATTGCCAGGGGAAATATCAATAACTTCAGATATGCAGATGACACCACGCTTATGGCAGAAAGGGAAGAGGAGCTAAAAAGCCTCTTGATGAAAGTGAAAGAGGAGAGTGAAAAAGTTGGTTTAAAGCTCAACATTCAGAAAACGAAGATCATGGCATCCGGTCCCATCACTTCATGGGAAATAGATGGGGAAACAGTAGAAACAATGTCAGACTTTATTTTTGGGGGCTCCAAAATCACTGCATATGGTGATTGCAGCCATGAAATTAAAAGACGCTTACTGTTTGGAAGGAGATCCAACCAGTCCATTCTAAAGCAGATTGGTCCTGGGTGTTCTTTGGAAGGACTGATGCTAAAGCTGAAACTCCAGTACTTTGGCCACCTCATGCGAAGAGTTGACTCACTGGAAAAGACTCTGATGCTGGGAGGGACTGGGGGCAGGAGGAGAAGGGGACGACAGAGGATGAGATTGCTGGATGACTTCACTGACTCGGTGGACATGAGTTTGGGTGAACACTGGGAGTTGGTGATGGACAGGGAGGCCTGGCGTGCTGTGATTCCTGGGGGTTGCAAAGAGTCAGACACGACTGAGCAACTGAACTGAACTGATTCTGACTAGTACTTCATTGTGGTTTTGATTTGCATTTCTCCGATAATGAGTGATGAGCATCTTTTCATGTGTTTGTTAACCATCTGTATGTCTTCTTTGGAGAAATGTCTCTTTAGTTCTTTGGCCCGCTTTTTGATTGGGTCATTTATTTTTCTGGTATTGAGCTACATGGGTTGGTCATATATTTTGGAGATTAATTCTTTGTCATTTGCTTCATTTGCTCTTATTTTCTCCCATTCTGAAGGCTGCCTTTTCACCTTGCTTATAATTTCCTTCACTGTGCAAAAGCTTGTAAGTTTAATTAGGTCCCATTTGTTTATTTTTGCTTATTTCCATTACTCTGGGAGGTGGATCACAGAGGATTTTGGTGTGATTTATGTCAGATAGTGTTCTGCCTGTGTTTTCCTCTAGGAGTTTTATTGTTTCTGGTCTTCCATTTAGATCTTTAATCCATTTTAGTTTATTTTTGTGTATGGTGTTAGAAAGTGTTCTAGTTTCATTCTTTTATAGGTGGTTGACCAGTTTTCCCAGCACCACTTGTTAAAGAGATTGTCTTTTCTCCATTGTATATTTTTGCCTCCTTTGTCAAAGATAAGGAGTCTATAGGCACGTGGATTTATCTCTGGGTTTTCTATTTTGTTCCATTGATCTATATTTCTGTCTTTGTGCCAGTATTATATTGTCTTGATGACTGTAGCTTTGTAGTATAGTCTGAAGTCAGGCAGGTTGATTGCTCCTGTTCCATCCTTCTTTCTCAAGATTGTTTTGCCTATTCGAGTTTTTTTGTGTTTCCATATGAATTTTGAAATTATTTGTTCTAGTTCTGTGCAAAGTACCGTTGGTAACTTGGTAGGGATTGTGTTGAATCTATAGATTATTTTGGTTATTATACTCATTTTCACTGTGTTGATTCTTCTAATCCATGAATATGGTCTATTTCTCCATCTATTTGTGTCATCTTTGATGACTTTCATCAGTGTTTTATAGTTTTCTATATATATATAGGTCTTTTGTTTCTTTAGGTAAATTTATTCCTAGGTGTATAAGTATTCTTAAACATTTGTAGATTTTATAACTTGATAAGAACAAATAAGTTAATGAACAATTAATAACAAGATTTAGCCTTAGAAGCAAGGTGATTCGGGAGCATTGAAGAAAATCTAAACGTATTCTTGACTTGAGTAGCAGAACTTCTAAGTCAGGAATCACACAGATTGTCCTGAGTTTCTTACTCTGTATATATAAGTATTTTAAAGTTGACATCACTTGAAAGGAAAAGGAAATCAAGGTCACAAGCAATGAATTGTTGATAAAATAAATATAACTGATGTTAAAAAAATTCAGCCCCACTTATAATGAAGGGAATGCACATTTTAAAAACTGCAAATGCTCATGTCTCAGATTAAGAAAGCTATGCTGATTGTTAAATAGTACGGAAGGGCATGTCAGTGATGTTCACTCATTCCCTTTTGGGTCAGTAATGTTAGTTATGAGACCTTTTTTCCCAAGAAATGTGAATTAAAATTTACACATAATGATATTTGAAATAGAATTAATTATAATATAAAGAATAGAATGATTTTATTATTCTATATTAGAGAATAAATTAACACCTATGTTAAAATGGTATATAAAATTTAAAATTTTTTAGAAAGAATATTTAATGATATTGAAAGTAGTTATAATAAATGGAACAAGCAGAATGCAAAATTTTTATTATATATAATATTCATTTTAAAATTAATTTTTATTGGAGTATAGTTGTTTTACAATGTTTGTTAGTTTCTACCATACAGCACAGTGAATCAGCTGTACATACACATATATCCCCTTTTCTGGATTTCCTTCCCATTTAGGTCACCATAGTGAATCTAGTTTCTTGAACTATACTGTAGTTTCTCATTAGTTATATACTTCGTGTAGTGTCAGTAGCATATATATGTCAATTCCAATCTCCTGATTCACCCCCACCCTTTTCCCCTTGGTATCCATAAATTGTTTTCTGTTTCTGCTTTGCAAATGAAATCATTTTTACCATTTTTTTAGATTTTATAATAGATGGGGAAACAGTGGAAACAGTGTCAGACTTTGTTTTTTTTGGTTCCAAAATCACTGCAGATGGTGATTGCAGCCATGAAATTAAAAGACGCTTACTCCTTGGAAGAAAAGTTATGACCAACCTAGATAGCATATTAAAGAACAGAGACATTACTTTGCCAACAAAGGTCCATCTAGTCAAGGCTATGGTTTTTCCTGTGGTCATGTATGGATGTGAGAGTTGGACTGTGAAGAAAGCTGAGCGCTGAAGAATTGATGCTTTTGAACTGTGGTTCTGGAGAAGACTCTTGAGAGTCCCTTGGACTGCAAGGAGATCCAACCAGTCCATTCTAAGGGAGATCAGCCCTGGGTGTTCATTGGAAGGACTGATGCTGAAGCTGAAACTCCAATACTTTGGCCACCTCATGCGAAGAGTTGACTTATTGGAAAAGACTCTGATGCTGGGAGGGATTGGGGGCAGGAGAAGGGGACGACCGAGGATGAGATGGTTGGATGGCGTTTGAGTGAACTCTGGGAGTTAGTGATGGACAGGGAGGCCTGGCGTGCTGCGATTCATGGGGTGGCAAAGAGTTGGACACAACTGAGCGACTGAACTGAATACATATATGCATTAATATATTATATTTGTTTTTCACTTTTTGATTTACTTCACTCTGTATGACAGTCTCTAGGTCCATTCACATCTCTATAAATGACCCAATTTCATTCCTTTTTGTGGCTGAGTAATATTCCATGGTATATATGTACCACATCTTCTTTATCCATTCATTTGTTGATGAACGCTTAGGTTGTTTCTGTGTCCTGGCTATTGTAGATGGTGCTATAATTAACGTTGGGGTGTGTATGTCGTTTTGAATGATGATTTTCGCCAAGTGTATGCCAGTGGTAGGATTGTTGGGTCATATGCTCTTCTATTTTTAGCTTTTTAAGGAACCTCCATACTGTTCTTCTTAGTGGCTGTATCAATTTACATTCCCACCAACAGTGTGAGTTGTTTCCCTTTTCTCCACACCCTCTCCAGCATTTATTGTTTGTAGTTTTTGTTGATGAACATTCTGACTGACATGAGGTGATAACCTCATTGTAATTGTGATTTGCGTTTTGCTAATGATGAGTGCTATTGAGCATCTTTTCATGTGTTTGTTAGCCATCTGTATGTCTTCTTTGGAGAAATGTCTATTTAGGTCTTCTTCCCATTTTTTGATGCTTTGTTTTTCTGATATTGAGCTGCATGAATTGCTTGTGTATTTTGGAGACTAAGCCTTTGTCACTTGCCTCATTTGCAACTATTTTCTCCCCTTCTGAGGGCTGTCTTTTCATCTTGTTCATGGTTTCCTTTCCTGTGCAAAATATTATATGTATTCTTAATTCTGACTTTAAAAGTATTCATACAGAAAGGCTAAAAATATGGGCATGATTATGGGTATTATTTTTTCATAATTTTTTGTTATTACAACAATATTTCTTTGTATTACAATAAGTTATTTTTATAGCAATGCAAAATATGCTCTGTATAAAATTATTTTACAATGACCATCAAATCTTGAGTTAGTATATTATAAAAATATTTTAGATGATTTGTATAATTTGCTCCATTTGAGGCTTATAAAAAGGATGAATTTCATGAATATATTAAATACTGGTTAGTTGAAGAATTCCAATAATTTTTAATGCTACTTTAAAAAAAAATTTGATTTGTATTTAGATGTACTTAACATTATAAAAACAAATTCCTGTTTGGCTTTTTCCTCCTACACTGAAGAACACAAAGTCCTAAAATGTGGAGGAGATGGGAAACTCTGGAATTATCTTCTCAAGATGACAGAGTTTATTGTTTAAAATTATTTTTTAAATAAAATATTTCCTTAGGTGAATACTAGTTAAATGCCAACACCTTACCAGTTGTCAGTTTTTGACAGTGCTTTGTTTTTTGTTTTTGTTTTTGTTTTTTATTTTTTTTTATTTTTTTAAATTTATTTATTTATTTTTAATTTTTACTTTACAATTCTGTATTGGTTTTGGCATAGATTGACATGAATCCACCACAGGTGTACATGCGTTCCCAAACATGAACCCCCCTCCCACCCCCCTCCCCACAACATCTCTCTGGGTCATCCCCGCGCGTCAGCCCCAAGCGTGTCATATCCTGCATCAGACATAGACTGGCATTTCGATTCTTACATGTTATTATACATGTTTCAATGCCATTCTCTCAAATCATCACACCCTCTCCCTCTCCGAGTCCAAAATGAGATGGATGAAACTGGAGCCAATTATACAGAGTGAAGTGAGCCAGAAAGAAAAACACCAATACAGTATACTAACACATATATATGGAATTTAGGAAGATGGCAATGATGACCCTGTATGCAGGACAGCAAAAAAGACACAGATGTGTTTTTGTTTTATCATTGTATAGTCAGTTGAAGTAACAGTTTCTCTTGAGTTTTCATGGAGTTGCAACAGGTTGAGAGCATTCCCTAAAATGTCCTTAGCAAGAGTGATTTTAAATAATACTAAATTTTCTAACTTCTGAAAACATTCAGGATAACTGATAAAAAGGATTAAAATATTAGTCTTATCACATATTAAGGTATTCTTATAAAAGACAAATAAAAATATAACTTTTTTCAAAAAGTAGGGAGTTTGAAAGATACCATGTTAGATGATGGAGCCTCTTTCCTTTGAGCTACTTCTGTGCCAAAGGCCCATAAATACTGTCATTCATATATAAAACATTTAAAACACCAATTATCAATATGCATACCTTTTCATAGTCACTAGAAATGGTAGATATTTAAGATGTGTGTCAATTAACATGCTACTTAAATCACTCTACAGGATCCCCATCACATTTCTTCAATATTTTTCTCTAACTAGGTTTCTCCCCTCATTTTTTTGATTATTGGATTTTAGTTCTGTGTCCCATGTAAATTTACTCAAACAGGAAAAATAGTACCATGATCCTCTTCCTGTGGAACAGGGACGTTTGCAGTGAGAGAGTCAAACATGCAAAACTAGAAATTGGTAAATAAGAAATCTAGACCAGTAAAAATTGGTATTTATTTAATTGGTATTTATTTATTTAAACAGTTAGTTACACTTGCTTGTCAGTGTGTTAACTGGTTTATATGGATTCATTTATTTAATCTTAAATCATTTTCATGAAACAGACTGTTGAAGAAACTGATGACCACAGAGGTTATGAAACTAGTGTTAGGATATATGGCTGGTAAATGGAATATCTGAGTCTGGAATCTGACTCTGCCTGGCCTCAGAGCCCACACTCTAAATTACCAAACTGTGTTAAGAGATTGGGAAGCAAGCTGAAAGCCTAGAAACCACCCAGTGCTTTGCTATTTTTTGTCAGAGGTTGGACTTATCACAAACAGAATCACTGGTTCATCCAGTAAGTTTTCTAGTATCATATTCCAACTGGTAAATAGGATCACTATAGTGACTTAGCAGCAGCAGCAGCAGCAGCAGCATAGTGAGGTCTTAGAACAAACAGAGTTCTCAGGCAGAACAGGAAGTATTCATCAGAAAACATCCTGATACTAGCTGTCCCACTGGCTGTTGAATAGTGGAATGAAGTGATGTTGATCACAAATAATATGTGCAGCAAAATCACTTTAAGGCCATGTAGATGTGTACAAATTATGTCAGTCAATATGCTTCATGGAATGAAATGGTAGAAAAATAATGGCCTTTAGAAAATAAATCACAGTTGGTCTTTAAAACTCATTGTTTGAATAAGGTACTCTCAGCAATCTTTAACTTTTCATTGTAGCATGGCCTCATAATGCCTGTTGAAGAGTTATTATAAGGAATAGTGACACTATTTTGAAAGCACCCATCTGACACAATAAATCTGAACTATTATTATTGTGTATACTATAGAAGGCAATGGCACCCCACTCCAGTGCTCTTGCCTGGAGAATCCCAGGGACGGGGGAGCCTGTTGGGCTGCTGTCTATGGGGTCGCACAGTCAGACACGGCTGATGTGACTTAGCAGCAGCAGCAGCATACTATGAGTAATAGGTATTATTTATAGAATAAAGAGCGCCTTCATCTGCTCTGAGTGGAGTTCTCACATTAAGAAAAGATGTAAATGCATTATATGAGCAAAGAGGCACACATGCAAATGCAGTTCTAATCATAAAAAGTAAAAATATGTATCTTACAATTAAAAGACAATTTTCTCAGTATGGAAGGGTGTGCTGATAATGTGTGTGTGAAAAATGACAGCATTAATTTCATTGTTCAGTCAACAAATTGTTATCCAGAGCCTAGTCTATTCTAGGTGGTAGAGAGAGATTCAGTCTCTTGACACTGAAGAAAGGTAATGTGGGCATATACCTAAATCAGGCCATTTTTAATTGGCTTATTCTCATTTCAAAGTGACAGGAAAGACCTGCTTGGGAAAAATGAAAACCTTACTTTAGGGCTTAAAAACAATGAAGTAAAATGTGGCATCCATGAATAAGAACATGTTTAAAATTTAAACTTAATTGACTAAACCTTGAATTAATTTTTTGAAAATGAGATAATCATTAAAAAATATAAGGACAATTCATTTGTAAAGTGAATTATTTCTGATTGAAAATCTTGACATCTAAACATGGTATATTGTGCATTTCAATAGTTAACTCCATACAAGTTGTTATGATAGAAAATCTGCTCAGTTTCAGTAATTTAACATAGTGAAAGTGACAGTTGTGTCTGACTCTGTGACCCATGGACTATATATAGTCCATGGAATTCTACAGGCCAGAATACTGGCGTGGGTAGCAGTTCCCTTCTCAAGGGGATCTTCCCAACCCAGGGATCGAACCCAGGTCTCCCATATTGCAGGGGGATTCCTTACCAGCTGAGCCACCAGGGAAGCCCAAGAATACTGGAGTGGGTGGCCTATCCCTTCTCCAGTGGATCTTCCTGACCCAGGAATTGAACTGGAGTCTCCTACATTGCAGGTGGATTCTTTACCAGCTGAGCTACCAGAGAAGCCCATCATTTAACATAGTAGTAATTTATATTTTACACACAGAAAGTTCAATATAAGTGTCCATGTCAGTTATTTGAGGGATCTAGGCTTTTTGCCTGGGGCTTCCCCCGTGGCTCAGATGGTAAAGAATCTACCTGCAATGCAGGAGACCCGAGTTTGATCCCCGAGTTGGGAAGATCCCCTGGAGAAGGAATGACAACCCACTCCAGTATGCTTGCCTAAAGAATCCCATGCACAGAGGAGCCTGACAGGCTACAGTCCAGGAGGTGGCAAAGAGTCAGACACAATTGAGTGAGTAAGCACACATGCAGACTCTTTGCCTAAGTGTATCATCTTCAACCACATAGCTTCCAAAAGTCACTAGATAATGGAGAAGAACATGAGAGATTTAAGTCTGCAGCCTTGGAAATGATGGACCATATTTCTAGCCACATTCCAGTGGTTAGAACTTACTATCAGGGAGACTACAGTATAGGTCAGTGGTATTCAATTTGTGGTCCATGCACTGGCTTCCTATCTACAAAATTATTTGTTACTGATCTTTGGTAAGATCAGAAACTTGTTTTGGATGTAAATTAACTATATATGTCACTAAGGACACTGTTGAGTATAGTTACAACTAATCTTGATGAAGAAAGCCATGTATTGATTTACATTCTGGTATAAACTTCTAGTTGTGAACCAGCACTTTGAGTAGTACTGACTTAGCTGTGTGCTCTGGAGAAAGAGGAAACAGATTTGATGACCAGTTAGCCAGCTTTTGCTACATCCAACAGTATAGTTCAGATAGATAGATATGCGGGAGTGATAATTGAGTCTGGGTTTTAAACAGCTTTGAAGTCTTTTAATGTCAATGTATGGCAAAACCAATACAGAATGGTAAAGTAAAATAAAAAATAAATTAAAAAAAAATAAAATATATTACATAAATGAAAAATTATTTGCAATAGATTAGTTTTTATAATGTTTGAAAATATGAAAGCATGGGCAAATTAAGAATGATTTAAAATAAACAACAATATAGGTTAACTAATTATCCTTACCATAACTTTTAAAATCAAATCTTACTGTAATTTTAACATGTAGCAGTTATGTTACACACACTCATATCGCTCTTGTTAGAGGTAAATCAATTAACTCAAATCTAAAAATGTGAGACTTGACATAAAAGGACGCTACAAAAAGCATTACAGATAAGAAAATAGCTACATTTGAAGTAAATATTTGCTGTATCTCAACTGTGTAATTCATCAGGTTCTTCCTATTTCTAAAATAAGGATTCTTTTCAGAATTTTAGACATAACTATCATAAAGTATACCAAAGGAAGGATATGAGATAAAGTATGGATAATTAAACAGCAAAAACAAGGAAAAGGAAGACATTTAGAGAGTCACTTCATTAGTTTGAAGAGAATTTTCAAAATATGATGATGTCCACATTTAACGGTCGCACAAGGCATATTAAGAATTTAAATATCTTTTGGATTAGTCACCATTTTGAATTATCCACCCCCTGTTTCTGTCTTTTAATGTGGAGAATCTAGTGTTTTCTGGCTTGTATGTTGTACCATTATTGTGGCTTATTAGTTGGGGCCTGGAAAGGGGCTAGCATAATCATATGGGAGAGAGTCCTGCCGCACTGTAAACATGGGCGTATGCTGTACATGGAAGGGAGAAAATGTGGCTTGTACCACACAGGAACGATCAACAGTGCCTGCAGATGGAATTATGGAATAAGAGTTAGGCTGCACGTGTAGACGATCTTTGACATGCCTCTCTAAAACGTCTCATATGGAAAGCCCGGTCTGTTCTGGCTAATATAGCTTTGACATACCCAGTGAATTCAAATCTAGATTGCAGAATATTTACATTGGTCAAAGTTACTTCAGTAATTTAGGATGAAGTGAATCTCTTTGGGATAAAAATGTTAAAGGTGTAGCTTTTCTTAATATTCCTAAACACTGAAGATTCAAAAGTAAGAAAACATAGATCGTAGTCTAGCTTTGCTTCGATGTAGAAACATAATTTCACCACTCAAGATTTTGGTTTCTTCATCTGTATTAAAAAAGTTTACTCAAGCAGATGTTTTTTGATATTTTTGCTGTCCTGTGTTTTAATCACAGAACATCAAGGGCCTCTTGGTAGAAATCTTGAGAATCACGTGAAAGCAGTGATACTTAATGCACTCAGGTATTAAGCCAGAAATTTCAGAGCCATCCTTTATATTCCTCTGAATGGAGTTTATTTCCTCCTTGAGTTCACTCCACCCCAGCTTCAGTTTTATTATCCGTGTTTATTGAGGGCTTCACTTGGAGCAACGTGCTGTGCTTAGTCGGTCAGTCATGTCTGACTCTTGTGACCCCATGGACCGTCTGTCTGTCCATGGGGATTCTCCAGGTAAGAATACTGGAGTGGGTTGCCGTGCCCTTCTCCAGGGGATCTTCCCAACCCAGGGATCAAACCAATGTCTCCCACATTGCTGGCAGAATCTTGCTGTCTGAGCCACCAGGGGAGTCCATGGATACTGGATGGGTAGCCTATCCCTTCACTGGTGGATCTTCCTGACCCAGGTATTGAACTGGGGTCTCCTGCATTGCACGGAATTCCCTGGTGGCTCAGATGGTAAAGTGTCTGCCTGCAATGCGGGAGACCCGGGTTCGATCCCTGGGTCTGGAAGATACCCTGGAGAAGGAAATGGCAACCCACTCCAGTACTCTTGCCTAGAAAATTCCATGGATGGGGGAGCCTGGTGGGCCACAATCCATGGGGTCGCAAAGAGTTGGACACGACTGAGCAACTTCATTTCTGCATTGCAGGTGGAGTCTTTACCAACTGAGCTACCAGGGAAGCCCCTGTTTGGGGCAATAGGGGACCTCACTTCTTTTCCTTTAGTCTTCTTTTCCCTTTTCTACCTTCCACTATTAGTGTTTGCTTTTACTCTGTCTCAGCAAATCATAATATAACTACTTTGCTTTCCTCCCTGAAACAGTACAAAGGTAAGAGGTTCATTTTCAGCCACTTCTGCCTCTGAAACATTGGGACTGAAAATAAGTATGACAGAATTGTAACAATTGAAGAGGTAACTATCTCATGAATGATCCACATTGACTTCCATCATTTCTTCTTCTTCTTTTTTTAATTTTAATTGGAGGCTAATTACAATATTGTGGTGGTTTTTGCTATACATTCACATGAATCAGCCAAGGGTATACATGTGTTCCCCATCCTGAACCTCCCTTTCACCTCCCTCCCCATCCCATCCCTCAGGGTCATCCCAGCGCACCAGCCCTGAGTGCCGCGTCTCATACATTGAACCTGGACTGGCGATCTGTTTCACATATTTACCAGTGGAAAGTCAGATTCCCTTTATGGCCTTTACTGAACAGTCAGAATCTCTCTTGAAAACTAGAAACATTCTTGAAAAGAGTTCTTAAACTCTTAGTCTCAGGAACCCTCCTTAGAAATTATCGAGCTTCCCAAAGAGTTTTTGTTTATCTGGGTTATATGCATTAATATTTAATTTATCAGATATGAAAACTTAGAACATAATTTCCTAAAGAGTAACTGTATTTTCTAAGAGTAAGAAGTTCAGTGAAAAGAATGACATGGTGACATGATTTACAAGTTTTGCAAATCTCTTGGGGTCTGATTTAAGGAAAAACACAGCTAGATATTGCTTCTACATTCAGTCTGCTACAGTGTGTTTTAATTGGCATATGTGGTAAAAAGCTGGCTTCGCAAAGATATGTAGCTGGGCAAAGGAGGGGTATTTCACTAGCCTTTGTAAATAATTAACATTATTCTTTGATACTATACCAAAACTCAATAATAGTGGTAACTTAAAGATTAGCTTAAATTTGGGATTTGAACCACATCAGTGCACTTTTCATCTCTGTTACATTAAAATCTATTAATCTGCCTTGTACTTTGAATAGATCTTTTACCACTGTGTGATTTTGTAACATTATATATTGATCATTCATTAATATATAATCATGTAACATTATATATTGATCACATTCATTAATATCACCAATCTCATCCAGAAATGTTAAAGTATTGGGAAGCTGTCAGATTCAGAATGGTTAATGCAAGTTTTCCAAAACTGAAAAAAATTATTTGAAAGATTGAATTTTATCATTGGCAACAAATGTGAAATTGAAAAATTATTTTAGAGTGACAAGCCCATTTTGGTAAACTTTGAGGAAAATATCTGCTAAATATCCAAGGCCAAAGAGCCAGTTTGTCTGGCAGTCATTCTGTCAAGTAAAAAATAGACCCCAATTGCCTTTTCTATCTCCTTTCTTGCTCAGGATACTCATCAGCAAGAAAGAGTGTTCTTATGCCAATTATCTTACACAGAGGTTGTCACAAAACAAATATTCAGTATATAGTTTTTAATAAATATTGCATAGTATTGTGATATCACTGATACACCAGATCAAGTTAGTCAGTTGTCCTTTCTCCCGATGCTAGAGTGTCCAATTCTGAAAGTCACCTGTCATCTGCTTAATGTACCTTAATGGACATAGGTGTGTCTGTTTTGTATACATATTATTGTTTTTAGGCAACATTTATTGAAGGGAGTTAAATTGATAAGAAAAATCTGTTTCCTGTAAGAGCTTGCATTTGCTTAAATTCTTAATATATCTCAAGTTTTCTGAGACTAAAAATTATCCCAAGCACTAGAAAGAAAGGTAATTATGTGAGACAGTAGAGCTGTGAGATACCATGACAACAGCAATCATATTGCAATACACAAATGTATCACACATTGTACACCCTAAATTTACACAATGTTATGTGTCAAATATAGTTAGTAAAAAATAAATCCAGGGAAGATCAAGAGAAATTCTAGTGCCTTCTATTGAAAGGTTTTCTAATTTTGGATAAATAGATTTAGCCCTATAATACTACTTTAATGACAATTTATACTCTATTAAAAGTTCTCCATTATAAAAATAAATAAGCCTCAAGAATGATCATGACATATTCTTGTTCAGCATTATGGAAGTTTACTTCCTATCATTTAAGTCTCATAACTCTAGCAAAATCTCAGGGTTTATTTCATATTATTTTTAATTTTTATGATTCCATTTTATAGTTTTATTAGTTTACTTCTGGCTGTGCTGGACGCTTGTTGCTGCCCAGGCGTTTCTCTAGCTGGGGCAAGCAGGGGCTGCTCTCTAGTGGTGGGTGTGCTGGCTTCTCTTGTTGAAGAACACAGGCTTGCAGCACTGGGCTCAGTAGTTGCACCTCATGGGCTCCAGAGCACAGGCTCAATAGTTGTGGTTCATGGGCTTAGCTGCTCCACAGGATGAAGAATCCCCTGGACGAGGGACCAAACCTGTGTCCCTCATACCGGCAGGCAGGCTCTCTACCACTGAACCACCAGGGAAGCCCTATTTCATTTTTTTTTTAAAATCAAAAAAGAAATATCAGAAGTGATCACTTGGTAATGAGAAACAAGCTAAAATATTCCAATACTCATGAGTTGGGATAATGGAAAAATATAATAATGGAACCCATTTGTGTCCTTTTTTTGATTTAAATTTATAAAAACTACACTGACTTAGTTTCAGAATTTTTATAAACATTATACTGTTATAGGCTTTATTCTAGATATGTCTGTACAGGTATAGCAAAACATAGAACTAAGTAAGCACTTAAGCACTTAACAAGGGTATTTGATCAGTGCAGACAGGGAAACCGATTTTTGTTTTCCTAAGCAGAAGATTTGGAGGTCCAATTTGGAAAACTGCCTCCACTCTTTTTATCTAATTCTGATAGATGGACGATCATGAATGTCTATCAGCCACTATTGCTTTGGGAGAATGGAGTGTAGAGAGAGTGGTGTGTGTGTGTCTGTGTGTGTGTCTGTGTGTAAGTTCTCCAGAAGCCAACATAAAGACCTTCTAGGGTATTATTTCTTCTGTTCAGAAAACTAGGCAAGGAGGAAGATTGCTGGCTTCAGTAAAACCTAAAAATACATCCTAGGTTGGGATTGTGCCTTCAGGTATATAATATTTTTTACTCTAGCCCGTCTTTCTTAGAAAATAAACTTCTAGTGGTGGCAGCAGTATAATTCTCAACCTAATTGTCATATTCTTCCAGCTTCATTTTCATCTACCAGAATTAAGTTGAATGGGAGAAAATGTGAACTGTTTCTGCAAATAAATGAATCATTAAATAGACTTTGAACTGACAAGTAAAAGACTATTGGAATAGCTTACAAACTTGTTATTCTTCTTTATTCTTCATGGTTGTTCAAAAAATGTGATTCTTGATAAAACTTGTTAAAATCATATTAACAATCATAATAAAATCATATTAACACTTGTTAAAATCCAAAGAACCCACATCTACAAAGAAGGATAAAATAGATTGAGGTTTACAAGTTACTTGGCCTTTTTTGGCTGGGGCGGGTGTTGTAATCTCACAACAGTTAACTTCTTTGAGCTTCAGGATCTCCATTTTTAAGACATGAGTAATAATATCTTGTGAATATCAAAGGAGCTCTTTTATGTTTAAATATGTAATATGGCCCCTGACATAACATAGACATTTTATAATTTTCATTTTATTCCCTTACATTTCCCAAGATAATATTCCAAGTAAAGGTTTTAAATTCATTGTCCCATCATCGTTGGAAATTAAGAATGGCAGTGGGGCTAAAGTAACTTAGGAAATAGCCTCAATGTCAGGAATTGAGAGTTTAGAAAAGTAAAAATATAATTTCTGAGCCAATTGGAAAACTTTTAATAGGAAAGCAACACTCTTCAATGGTTTGGTTACTTTCAGATGTAGCAGAATTGCTCTCCTAATTAAGTGGCAGTTACTGCCATTATACATCATTATGTTTAAATGGAGTATCTGGAAGATGTCTCGGTTAGACAGTCCTCCCAATTAAGTGTCCTATAGGTTAATAGGAATTGCTTCCTTTCCCTCAGATAGTGTGGTTTGGGAAAAATACCTAAGTCCCAGTCTTTAAAAGGTCAAAATTATGTTTCTCAGTTAACACTCCATAAGTGGAAATGGGAACATTTGCCATGACCATCATGGTTTTTGTCAGTCTGGCTGCAAAACATGAAGACAACTGCATTCTGAGCTACAGTATGATAAACATTTTGAGACAAAATAATGCATAGAGAAATATCAGCAAAACTCTTTAGAGTCAAAATCTGACAGTTGTTAGATTATCCACCATACTATTATTATTCAGGTTTGATGTAATTTATAACATTTGTGATTTTAAATAGACAAGATGGAACACAATAATAAATGCTGAGGTTATGAACTAGCTACAAAGAAGAACACTTTATAGAAGAATGGTGCATTCACAGATAATCACACTATATGCAGCAGAAAATATTTTGTCCTGTGGCATCAGGACATTGAAAAATTTGGCTGTCGCATAGAGGATGTTCAACACTCCTTGGCAACTACTGTGCCACTAACTTTTGTACATACTGGTGATTCTTAAGTCACTGGAATCCTGTGATTTTGTTTACAAAATTTATAGATTACAAATGTGTAAGCTAAACATTTTGGATGAATCTAAGACCTGATATTTCATTCCACTTATGCTACCTCAAGCTATTTCTTGTCTGGGAAGAAGTCACAGAAGGCAAATACATCTTGCTCTTCAGGGCACACACACCATATACAACAGAAAAATATAAGGGGAGAATATTTCCCAAGAACACTATTAATGTAATTTTGCCAAGTAGTCTAGAAAATCATAGGATATTTGCGTCTTTTAAATATCAGCACAGAGCCAGGAGTGGAAAATAGTGCAAAAGTTTTTAAAAAGTCATTCATTTATTAAGTACTCATAAACCTAGGTTTTACATTATTAAAAGGAGTATACTCAAATTACATGCAACAATGGTATTCTTAACAATCCTCCTTATCTCTAACAAGCTCAGTCTACTACTTGGCTTTGTTTATGGTGGTTTTGTTGCCAAGTCATGTCCAACTCTTGTGACCATATGGACTGTAAGGGATCTGCCTGGCTTTTCTGTCCATGGGATTTTCCAGGCAAGAATACTGGAGAGGGTTGTCATTTCCTTTTCCAGTGCTATGGCTGCATGGGCTGGGAAATGAATGAATCCTTAAAATGCTTGTGATAAATCTTCATATGTTTTATGTAGTTTTCTTAAAAAGCAGATGTCATTTTTCAGAGTTGAGAAAATCTGTTTTTTGTCATTTGAAAACTGAACCTTTTCTAATTGACAAGGTGATGGTGATTCTTTATTGGCATTCTTTCTTTGGCAGAATACACACCCACACACATATACACACACACACACATACACACACACTTGATAAGAAGAACCTAAATCATGAACCACCCTGTAAAATTTGTCAATAAGAGAGGTCCAGTTTCCAAGGAATTGAGGATTTCATTCTCTAGCTAAGGCTGAATCATGACAATCAAGGTGATGTATTATAGTGGAAGCTTTAGGGATATTAAAAATTGAACCAAAACTTATGTGTCCATCTTCCTCGAATGGCTTAGGGCACCTTTCATAGAGCTAACATGATGTTAGAAATAAAGATGGAGCTCTGTGGTGGACAAGGGCTTGTGGGCCCAGACCTCATTTCATGTGATGATGTTTAATCCTGACTGTCAGCAGGCAGACTTGCGTTGTCAGCCCCTTCAGGGTTTCCTCAGCTACAGAGCATTGTCTGGGCCCTAGGCACAATTTTCCAGAAGCAACTCATATCCAGTGACTAGCTGCAGGGTGACATAAAACCTTGACCATTTCAGCTCAGTGCTAGATATCTCTGAAGAGCTATTCTAATTCCAGACCTCCTTGTGGTGTTGGCAGAGGCTTTGTAGGGTTTGCATTCCCAAGCTGAATTCCCTCTGGCCCTTTCTACTTCGCCTCTTTCCCTTCCAGTAGTATTCATTCCTGAAAACTTCCTCTCAGCCTCTGCTCCCAGAGACCCTAACCTGCAATAAGCACAATACAAACTTGTTGCCTTTCTGGGTTTCCATCTCTCTATTTGCTCCTTTTCTTTGATTGTTTGTTTTGGGTCTAATGGCTTCTGTTAGATAATACGTTAATTCTCAGGGTCTATTTTGCCTGAAGATATCTGTCCTTCTCTTTGAATCATCTAGTAAACCCTCTGTTCTAAGGCCAGGCATTCTCTGGTTCTACGGAGCTATTATCAAAAACTGCATGCAGTAGGATCTGTGTGTATTTGCTACTGATGAAAACATTATCCACAAAGTTACTTAACCCACTTTTTAAAGAGAGAGGCTTAACTGCACTTATTTAAGGGGTAAATCTTTATGTACCAAAGAGAGTCAAAAATTAACGAGTTAAGCATTCAGCTGGATGACCTAGGGAAATAACAAAGGTCCCATAGAAACAATAAATAATTAAATAAGAGCAAAAATTAATGAAATAGAGCAGAGGTCGGCAAACTGTAGCCTTTAGCCCTGTTGGCTATTTTGTAAATAAAGTTTTATTAAAACACATTTATGTCGGTTCATTCAGTATTGACCATGCCACTTTCATGCCACAATGTACAGGTTGAGTAGCTCTTATGGTAGCCATATGATCTCTATAAAACACAGTTAAAAATATTTACTGTATGGCCTTGACAGAGAAAACAACCGATTCAGAGAAATGAAAACATAAAAGTTTAATCTCAGGAAAGACTTATAAATAGACAAAATTTTGGTGAGACTAAGAAAATAACAGAAGGGATAAATAATCATTATTAGAAATAATAAAAGGGGCATAATCTAACATAGTAAGAGAAAATTATAAAGAAATGTATATCATTACATTTGAAAACTTGGCAGCAGTCGTCAAATTCCTAGGAAGCTATAACTAAAATTACTAAAATGTAAGACATATGAATTATCTTGATAACCATAGAAAAGTAACTAAATTAGTAGTTAAACATTTTTAAATGCATTTTTAATTGGAGGATAATTGTTTTACAATATTGTGTTGGTTCCTTTCATACATGAAGATGAATCAACCATAGGTATACATATATCCCCTTCCTCTTGAACTTGCCTCCCACCTCCAGCACCATCCCACTTCTATAAGTTGTCACAGATCACTAATTTGAACTGCCTGCGTCATACAGCGAATTCCCACTGGCTATCTATTTTACATATGGTAAGCATATTGTTTCCATACTATTCTCTGCATTTGTCCCACCCTCTCCTCTCCACCTCCACCACCCATGTCCATAAGTGTGTTCTCTATGAGATTCATCTGTACCATCTTTGTAGATTATATATATGTGCGTTAATATATGATATTTGCTTTTCTCTTTCTGACTTCACTCTGTGTAATAGGCTCTAGGTTCATCCACCTCATTAGAGTTGACTCAAATGTGTTCCTTTTTATGGCTGAGGAATATTTCATTGTATATATGTCACTGCTTCTTTATCCACTCATCTCTTGATGGACATCTAGGTCACTTCCATGTCCAAGCCATTGTAAATAGTGGTGCAATGAACATTGGAGTACATATGTCTTTTTCAATTATGGTTTTCTCAGAGTATATGCCCAGTAGTGGGATTGTTGGGTCATATGATGGTTTCCTAGTTTTTAAGGAATCTCTGTACTGTCCTCCATAGTGGCTGTGTCAATTTACATTCCCACCAACATTGCAAGAGGGTTCCTTTTTCTCCACACCCTCTCCAGCATTTTTTGTTTGTAGACCTTTTGCTGATGGCCATTCTGAGTGGTGTGAGCTGATATCTCATTGTAGTTTTGACTTGTCTTTCTCTAATAATGAGCAGTGTTGAGAATTTTTCATGTGTTTTTTAGCCATCTGTATGTCTTCTTTGGAGAAATATCTGTTTAGGTCTTCTGCCCACTGTTTGATTGGGTTGTTTGTTTTTCTGGTACTGAGTTGCATTTTCCGAACTAGAAAACATTAGGTCCAACTTGTTTTCACAGGCGAGTTCTTATAACACCTAAGAAACAAAAAGAAGTTGATACTATACAAATTACTCCAGAGAGGAGAAAAATGGAACACACTCCCTATTTATCTTAGGTGGCTTAAATAACTATATTTTCAAATGTAGATAAGAGTACAAGAAAGGAAATAATAGGTAAATCTCACTTAGATGAATACAAAAATTTGATAAAATGATAGTTAAAAACCCCTCAAGTCATGTATACAAAAACTCATGAAATAGAACTCATTAGGAAATTAATTACTGGTCATCATATTAATACATGACCAGAGAAACTCATGGGATCACCTCAGTAGATGAATGTAATGGTTATTTTACATGCTGACTTGACTGGGCCATGAAGTGTCCAGATATTTGATCAAACATTATTCTGGGTGTTTTTGTAAGGAGTTAACATTTAAATCAGTAGGCCAAATAAAGAGAATTGTTCTTCATAATTCTGTAGGCTTCATCCAATATGTTGAAGGCATGAAAGACAAAAGACTGGCTTTCCTCTGGTAAGAATTGCCTGCCTGGTGGCCTTCAAACTGAGAGACAGACTTTTCCTGCTTATACAGCAATCTGTCAGCCTTCAGACTCAGACTTGAACTGGGGCATGAACTGCATATTTTAGACTTGCCAGCCCCCATAAGTGACTGAACCAATTGTTATTCCCACCTAATTTAGTCTTCATTAATAAAAATGTCAAAAATTTTCTTGTAAATCTCAACGAGTTGATAGTAAAATTTACATGAAAAAACAAATGACTAAGAAATGCTAGGACAACTGAAGGGTAACTTGGTACAACTTGCTTCCTGAGATACTTAAAGTTATCATCCAGTTCTAGTAATTAAGGTGGTATAATATTTGTACAGGGCTAGAAAGAAACCAGGCTCCCCAGGTGGTGCTAGTGGTTAAGAACCCACCTGCCAATGCAGGAGATGTAAAGAGATATGGGCTCAATCCTTGGGTCAGGAAAATCCCTTGGAGGAGGGCATGGCAACCCACTCCAGTATTCTTGCCTGGAGAGTCCCCTGGACAGAGGAGCCTAGTAGGCTGCAGTCCATAAAGTCGCAAAGAGCTGGACATGACTGAAGCAACTTAGTAGTAGCATTAGCAGCAGAAAGAGACCAATAGAACAGATTTATATACAACAGGAGAAATGTACAAAAATATCCATGAGAGTATTTTTCACACTAGCAAAAATCTAGAAAGAGTGCAAGGGTTCATCTATCAGTAATGGATAAATAGAATTCATTGACACAGTGGAATACTATACAGCAGTCAAAATAAACTGCACAAATATAAAACAATATGTGTGCATTTCAGCAACATGATTTTATATGAAAAAGCCTAAAAATAGTAAACATTTTATCCTTTTGATAAATTGAAAAGAGCTAAAATAAGATTGACTTTCAAAAGAATACTTACATAGGTATTAAATCTGTGAAAAAGTAATGCATGGGAAGGATGGTAAACATAAAATTCAAGAGAATGACTGTCTTGGGGAAAAGTCAAAAGAATGGGATGGTAGGCAAGCAGTATTGTCAGATTTAAGTAATTTTCAAAGTCCTGACTTCTGTTTGCTGAATTTTAGGTTGGGGATTATGAATGATAAATACAAATGTATAAATAACTATATAAAGGAAAGCAGACCATGCAGTGCTAAAAGTTGGTTATGAACTTTTATGATGGGGCTTCCCTTGTAGCTCAGTCGGTAGTCTATCTGCAATGCAGGAGACCCGGGTTCAATTCCTGGGTCGGGAAGATCCCCTGGAGAAGAAAATGGCAACCCACTCCGGTATTCTTGCCCGGAGAATCCCTTGGACAGAGGAGCAGGCTACAGTCTATGGGGTTGCAAGAGTCAGACATGACTGAGCAACTAAGCACACACAGAAGGATTATGATTAGTTCAATTTTGCATAACCCCAAACATACAAAAATGAAAATACAATTCTGACTTAATAGTGGAATTCCTGGTAACATCTCACATTCCTTTTGGAACTAAATTCAAATCAAATGAAAATTTCTAAAATAAATACTATTTTTTTATCATTATTGCAGTGAGTGAGTGTTACCTCCATCTTGTAGTTGTTCAGTCGTGTCCAATTTGCAAGTCCATGGAATGCAGGATGCCAGGCTTCCCTGTCTTTCACTATCTCCCAGAGTTTGCTCAAACTCATGCCCATTGAGTCGGTGATGCTATCCAACCATCTCATCGTCTGTCACCCCATTATCCCCCTGCCTTCCCTCAATCTTTCCCACCATCAGAGTCTTTCCCATGAGTCAGCTCTTCCCATCAGGTGGCCAAGGCATTAGAGTGCAGGTTCAGCGTCAGTCCTTCCAGTGAATATTCAGGACTTATTTCCTTTAGGATGGACTGGTTGGATCTCCTTGCTTTTCAAGGGACTCTCGAAAGTCTTTTCCAACACCACAGTCTGAAAGCATCAATTCTTCAGCACTCAGCTTTCTTTATGGTCCAACTCTCACACCCGTATGTGACTACTGGAAAAAATAGAGCTTTGACGATATGGACCTTTGTCGGCAAAGTAATGTCTCTTCATTTTACCACATTGTCTAGATTTGTCATAGCTTTCTTTCCAAGGAACAAACGTCTTTTAATTTCATGGTTGCAGTTACCATCCGCAGTAATTTTGAAGCTGAGAAAATGAAGTCTGTCACTGTTTCCATTGTTTCCAGATCTATTTGCCTTGAAGTGATGCAACTGGATGCCATGATCTTTGTTTTTTGAATGTTGAGTTTTAAGCCAGCTTTTTCACTCTCCTCTCTCACCTTCAGGAGGCTCTTTAGTTCCTCTTTGCTTTCTGCCATTGAGGTGGTGTCATCTGCATATCTGAGGTTGTTGATATTTCTCCTGGCAATCTTGATTCCAGCTTGAGCTTCATCCAGCCCAGCATTTCACATGATGTGCTCTGATTATAATTAAATAAGCAGGGTGACATATACACCCTTAACATACTCCTTTCCCAATTTGGAACCAGTTCGTTGTTCCATGTCCAGTGGTAACTGTTGGTTCTTGACCTGCATGCAGGTTTCTCAGGAGGCAGGTAAGGTGGCCTGGCATTCCCACCTCTTTAAGAATTTTCCAGTTTGTTGTAATCTACACAAAGGCTTTAGCATAGTCAATGAAGCAGAAGTTTTCTGGAACAAGGGAGTTTTCTGGAACTCCCTTGCTTTTGCTTTGATCCAGCAGATGTTGGCAGTTGGATCTCTGGTTCCTCTGCCTTTTCTAAATCCAGCTTGTATGTCTGAAAGTTCTCAGTTCACATACTGCTGAAGCCTAGCTTGAAGGATTTTGAGTATTACCTTGCTAGCCTGTGAGATAAGTGTTACTGTGCAGTAGTTTGGACATTCTTTGGCATTCCCCGTCTTTGGGATTGGAATGAAAACTTACCTCTCCCAGTCCTGTGGCCACTGCTGAGTTTTCCAAATATGCTGGCATATGGAATACAGTACTTTAACAGCATCACCTTTTAAAACTCGAAATAGCTCAGTTGAAATTCCATCACCTCCACTAGCTTTGTTCATAGTGATGCTTCCTAAGGCCCACTTGACTTCACACTCCAGGATGTCTGGCTCTAGGTGAGTGATTACCCCTTTGTGGCTATCTGGGTCATTGAGATCTTTTTTGTATAGTTCGTCTGTGTATTCTTGCCACCGCTTCTTAATATCTTCTGCTTTTGTTAGGTACATATCATTTCTGTCCTTTATTGTGCCCATCTTTTGCATGAAATATTATCTTGGTACCTAATTTTCTTAAAGACATCTTCTTTGCATTGTTCACTTAAGAAGGCTTTTTTAATCTCCCCTTGCTATTCTTTGAAACTCTGCATAACTCCATCTAAACATCATTTAATTAGAATATTCTATAGTTTTAAATCCTAGATGCCACATATTGATGGTGGGCAAAAACATCATTCTAACAAAATGCACCTCAATAGAAAAAGATAATGAATCTCTATTTGATGCATTTTCTTCACTTGGATTCAAGGTTACTACACTCTCATAATATTTGTCCACATTTTTACTCTTCTTCATGTTCCCTTTATGATCTCTTCTGTTCTCCTCAACCTGAGAGCATTAGTTGAAATGCTCCATGATTCAGTCCTTGGTTCTTTGCGTTGTTGTTTTTTTCTTTAATTAACTTTTATTGGAGTATAGTTGCTTTACAGTGTTAGTTTCTACTGAACAGCAAAATGAGTTAGCTATACTTATACATATCTCCCCTCTTTTTTGGATTTCCTTCCAGTTTCGGTCACCAAAGAGCACTGATTAGAGTTCCCTGAGCTATACAGTAGGTTCTCATTAGTTATCTATTTTATATATAATATCGGTATTGTGTATATGTCAATTGTAATGTCGGTTCATCCCACTGCTCCCCTTCTTGTTCTCTACATCTTTGCCCCTGTTTTTCTTTTGTAAATAAAATCATCTATACTATTTTTCTAGATTCCACATATATGCATTAACGTATTTGTTTTTCTCTTTCTGACTTACTTCACTGTATATAACAACATCTAGGTTCATCCCCCTCACTGGAAATGACTCAACTTTTTCCCTTTTTTGCTAAGTAATATTCCACTGTATTTATGTTCCATGTCTTCTTTATCTACTCCTCTGTGGGTGGACATTTAGGCTGTTTCCAGGTCCTGGCTGTTGTACGTAGTGCTCCAGTGAACACTGGAGTGCTTGCATTGTGTTGAATGATGGTATTCTCTGGGTAAATGTGCAATAATGGCATTTCTGAGTCATATGGTAGTTCTGTTTTTAGTTTTTTAAGTAACCTCCATACTGCTGTCAATAGTGGCTGTATCAATTTACAGTTCCACCAGCAGTGCAGATGGGTTCTCTTTTCTCAAAATCCTCTCCAGAATTTATTGCCTGTAGATTTTTTGATAATGGCTATTTTGACTGGTGTGATGTGATACCTCATTAAAATTTTCATTTGCATTTCTCTAATAATTAGTAATGTTGAGCATCTTTTCATGTGCCTTTTGGCCATCTGTATGTCTTCTTTGAAGAAATGTCTATTTAGATCTTCTAGCCATTTTTTGATTATTTTTTTTTTAAATACTGAGTTGCATGAGCTCTTTATATATTTTGGATGTTGATCCTTGGTTAGTTGCTTCATTTGCAAGTATTTTCTTCTATTCTGAGGGTTGTCTTTTTATCTTATTTACAGTTTCTTTTGCTGTGCAAAAATATTTAAATCTAATTAGCTCCCATGTGTTAATTTTTCTTTTTCTTTTTATTACTGTAGGAGGTAGTTCAAATAAGACCCTGCTGTGATTTATGTCAAAGACTGTTTTGCCTCTGTTTTCTTCTAAGAGTTTTATAGTGTTTGGCCTTACATTCAGGTCTTTAATCAATTTTAAGTTCATTTTTGTGTATGATGTTAGGGAGTGTTCTAATTTCATTCTTTTACATATAGCTGTCCAGTTTTCCCAGCACCGCTTATTGAAAAGGCTGTCTTTTCTCCACTGTGTATTCTTGCTACCTTTGTCATTGGTTAAGTAACCTATAGGTGTGTGGGCTTATCTCTGAGCTTTCTATCCTGTTCCATTGGTTTGTATTTGTTTTGGGGCCAGTACCATATGGGTCTTACTGTATCTTTGTAGAATCGTCTGAAGTCCGTGAGCCTGATTCCTCCAGTTCCATATTTACTTCTCACTATTCCTTTGGCTAGTCGGGTCATTGGTGTTTCCATACTAATTGTAAAATTTTTCTGTTTGAGTTCTCTTGAGAAATACCATTGGTAATTTGGTAGGGATTGCATTAAATCTGCAAAGTGCTTTGGGTAGAACAGTCATTTTCACAATATTGGTTCTTCTAATCCACAAACATGGTATATCTTTCCATCTTCTTGTGTTATCTTTGACTTCTTTAATCAGTCTATTTATTTATTTACATATAAACTGCAGTACTTTGGTCACCTCATGCGAAGAGTTGACTCATTGGAAGAGACTCTGATGCTGGGAGGGATTGGGGGCAGGAGGAAAAGGTGACGACAGAGGATGAGATGGCTGGATGGCATTGCCGACTCGATGGACATGGGTTTGGGTGAACTTTGGGAGTTGGTGATGGACGGGAAGCCCTGGCATGCTGCAGTTCATGGGGTTGCAGAGTCGGACACAACTGAGCAACTGAACTGAAGTGAATGCAGGATGTTAATAACAGGGAAGACTGTTCCAGGAAGAGGGGATATACGGAAACTCTTCACTGCTCATTCAAAGATAAAGAACTGAGATCATTTGCCTTTGGTTAGGTTTATTCCTAGGTACTTGATTATTTTTGTTGTAGGGAGAAAATGGATTGTTGCCTTAATTTTGTATCCTGTGACTTTATTAAATTCATCAGTTAGCTCTAGTGTTTTCTGGTGGCATCTTTAGAAATTTTTATGTATAATATCATTTCATTTGCAAGCAGTGAGATTTTATTTTTTTATTTCTTTCCAACTTGGATTCCTTTTACTCCTTTTTCGTTTTTTATTTATTTCGTCTCTTATTTCTTTTATATTTCATCTTTTATTTCTTTTCCAACTTGGATTCCTTTTACTCCTTTTTCGTCTCTGATGAAATGATACTATACATGGCTAAGACTTCCGAAGCTATGTTGAATAAAAGTGGTGAGAGTGAAGACCCTTGTCTTGTTCCCAATCTTAGAGGAAATGCTTTCAATTTTCCACCATTGAGAATATATTTACACATTGAGAATGTGGGTTGGTTATACATGGACTTTACTATGTTGAGGTATTTTTACTCAGTGACCACTTTTTGAAAAGTTTTTTTTTAAATCATAAATGGGTGTTGAATTTTGTCAAATGCTTTTATTCTCATCTGTTGAGATGATCATGGAGTTTGAAGAGTTTGTTAATATGGTATTGTCATATTGATTTGTGTATATTGAAGAACCCTTGCATCACTGGTATAAATCCCACTTGTTCATGGTGTATGATGCTTTTAATGTGTTGTTGGATTTGGTTTGCTAGAATTTTGATGAAGATTTTTACATCAAAATCCATCAGTGATATTGGCCCATAATTTTATTTTTGTGTGTGTGTGATTATTTTCTTTGGTTTTGTTAGCAGAGTGCTGGTGGTCCTATAGAATAAGTCAAGGGGTGTTCCTTCCTCTGCTATTTTTTGGAAGAGTTTGAGATAGATAGGTATTAGCTTTTTTCTAAGTGATTGATAGAATTAGTCTATGAAACCATCTGGTCGTGAACTTTTGTTTGTTGGAAGATTTTTTTTTTCTTATGGCCTTTCCTATACCTTTAAAAATTTTTTATGTATTTTTTAATTGAAGGATAATTGCTTTACAGAATTTTGTTGTTTTCTGTCAAACCTCAGCCATAGGTATTCATATATCCCCTCCCTTTTGAACCTCCCTCCCATCTCCCTCCCCATCCCACCCCTCTAGGTGATACAGAGCCCCTGTTTGAGTTTCCTGAGCCATAAAGCAAATTGCTGTTAGCTATTTATTTTACATATGGTAATATATGTTTCCATGTTACTCTTTCCATACATCTCACCCTCTCTTCCCCCCTCCCCATTTCCGTAAGTCTGTTCTCTATGTCTGTTTCTCCACTGCAGCCCTGTAAGTAAATTCTTCAGGACCATTTTCCTAGATTTGGTATATGTGCATTAGAATACAATATTTATCTTTCTCTTTCTGACTTACTTCACTCTTTAATAGGTTCTAAGTTCATCCACCTCATTAGAACTGACTCAAAGGTGTTCCTTTTTATGGCTGAGTAATATTCCATTGTGTGTATTTACCATAACTTCTTTATCCATTCATCTGTCAGTGGACATCTAGGTTGCGTCCATGTTCTAGCTATGGTAAAGAGTGCTGCAGTGAACAATGGGATACACGTGTCTTTTTCAATTTAGGTTTCCTCGGGGTATATGCCTAGGAGTGGGATTGCTGGGTCATATGGTGGTTTTATTCCTAATTTTTTAAGGACTCTCCATACTGTCTTCCATAGTGGCTGTATCAATTAACATTCCCACCAACAGTGCAGGAGCATTCCCTTTTCTCCACACCCTCTCTAGCATTTATTGTTCGTAGACTTTTTGCTGATGGCCATTCTGACAGGTGCGAGATGATATCTCATTGTAGGTTTGATTTGCAATTCTCTAATAATGAGTGATGTTGAGCATCTTCTCATGTGTTTGTTAGCCATCTATATGTCTTCTTTGGAGAAATGTTTGTTTAGGTCTTTTTCCCACTTTTTGATTGGGTTGTTTGTTTTTCTGGTATTGAGTTGTATGAGCTACTCGTATATTTTGGAAATTAATCCTTTGTCAGTTGTTTCATCTGCTATTATGTTCTCCCATTCTGAGGGTTGTCTTTTCACCTTCCTTATAGTTTGTTTGCTGTACAAAAGCTTTTGAGTTTAATCAGGTCCCTCTTGTTTACATTTATTTTTATTTCCATTACTCTAGGAGCTGGGTCACAGAGGATCTTGCTTTGATTTTCATTGAGTGTCCTGCCTCTGTTTTCCCCTAAGAGTTTTATCATTTCTGGTTTTACATTTAGGTCTTTAATCCATTTTGAGTTTATCTTTGTGTATGGTGTTAGGAAGTGGTCTAATTTCTTTCTTTACATGTAGCTGTCCAGTTTTCCCAGCACCATTTATTGAAGAGGCTGTCTTTGCACCATTGTACATTCTTGCCTGCTTTGTCAAAAATAAGTTACCCATAGGTGTGTGGGTTTATTTTTGGGCTTTCTGTCTTGTTCCATTGGTCTATATTTCTGTTTTTGTGCCAGTATCATACTGTCTTGATGACTGTAGCTTTGTGTATAATCTGAAGTCAGGAAGGTTGATTCCTTCAGCTCCATTCTTCTTTCTCAAGGTGGCTTTGGCTATACAGAATCTTTTGTATTTCCATCTGAACTGTGAAATTTTTTGTTCTAGTTCTGTGAAAAATGCCATCGGTAATTTGATAGGGATCTAACTAACAAATATGTTGATAGGAAAGGAAAGAAAGAAAAGAAAGAGTAGATATACAAAGTTAAATAGAGGTAGATGAAGAAGATTTATTTACATTAAAAATTAACTGCAAGGATAAAAGAACAGGGGAAAGGCAAACAAAGGAATAAATGTAGAAAAATAAGCAATAATTTAAACAAATTAAAATTTTAAAAAAAGAAAAAAAGGAAGATGAAAGAAAAAGCAAAGGAAAACTCCACAGAAATTCAAAAGCCCAATGTAGAGGCAGAGTTTTATAACAATAAAAAATGTGATTAAAAAAAATGCAAAAGATTAATAGATTTCATAGTGCCAATAAAATTGACAACTACAACAGGGGGCAGGGGGAAGGAAAAAAAAAGAAAAGGAAAAAAAGTAAAAGAAAAACAAATCCAACTACAGAACAAGTCAAAACATAAGAATAATAAATGTTTTTCTTGAGTCACTTCTGTCAGGATCCTTTCCCTTGCTGGCATTCACAGTCCGCCTCACCTCTTTAGGATGTCTTGCAACACTGTGTTGGTCTCTGGACCTGCTGTGGGGGCAGCTCAGATTCTAACCTGGTGCTACTCCTGTATGTTCTTGCCTCCTATGTCCACAGCTATCAGAACTAGTGCGTTTTCTTATGTGGGAGCTCTCAGTGTCCTTTCATATATTCTGAAGACAGAGTCTGCCCAGTTGATCATGTGGATTTAATCTGCAGCTTGTTCAGTTGGTGGGAAGGTTTTGGGTCTTCTAGCTTAGCCACACTGCTCCTGGGTTTCAATTATGGTTTCATTTCCACCTCTCCATGTGGGTCATTCACTGGGGTTTACTCCTGAGGATGCCCTGGAGGACTTGGGTCTGCCCCAGTGAGAGCTAGGTGGTGCAGCTGCTTGGGTTGCAGGGTTTCTGGGAGCACCAGGTACTCAGGGAAATTGGTGGCTAGGGCTGCAGGAAATATAGTGTTCTAGAAGGGTACGGCAACCAGTATTGGCCAATACACTCCAGTATTCTTGCCCAGAGAACCTGCCTGACAGAGAAGCCTGGTAGGCCACAATCCACAGAGTTACAAAGAGTTGGATGCAACGGAAGTGACCCTGCATGCATAGATGCAAGACTTTTTTTTTTTGGCCTGTGGCAGCTCTGCCCTAGTGAGGGTTGAATGCAAAGGTGGTACAGCTGCTTGGGTTGTGGGCACCCTGGTGACCCCAAGTGTGCAGAGACATGGACTACCTCTTGCTCCAGGGTTTTTGGTTTATAAGAGTTTTTTTTTTTTTTTTTTTTTCTTTAAGCCTCTGGTAGCTGGCGATCAGAAGGCCTCTTTGGGTAGTCTTTCTCTGTAGTTCCACCAGTTCAGGCACTTAGAGGGCTCCCTTACCTGGGTCCTTCACTGTTGTTTGGCACATAAGGCACATAGAGGGGCCTCCCTGGCTGGGGTCCTATTCTGTAGGTTGGTGCATCAGAAACTTAAAAGGGCACCCTGGGTGGGGTCCTACTCTGTAGTTTCGTGCATCAGGCGCTTGATGGGCCAACCTCTGTATTGTTCAGCTGAGGATGCTAGCCATGTCGGGAGAGAGAGGCTATGGTGATGGCTTCACCCCTATGCATGACTCAGCAGTATTGCCTTACTTCCATGGCTGCCTGGCTTTCCTCCACAGGCATTTCCCACCACAGTCTTCTCTCTCACATCCCCCTAGGTCTGTCTTTCCACAGACAACAGCAGCCCTCACCCTGGGATTGCTGCACAATCCCTAAGCTCCTGCTCCCAGCTGCTGCACCTTCTAGGGGACCTGCATCCCTCCTTGGGGGTTGGCATGGCTGTGGCAAGGGCTGTCTGATTCTCATTCTATTTAGGCTGCCACAGATCAGCTGTTTCACTCTCAGCCTTAAATGTTTCTCCTCTGACTCAGAAAATTGCCCCAGTGTGGGGATCAGACATCTGCTTCAGTTCCCCCACCCGCTGAGGGCAGGTCCAGTCCTAGTAACCCCCCTGTTTTTCCCCCTAGTTCCTTCATCCTACCGAGTTTTGCGTGGTTCTATACGTTCTTTTCTGCTGCTCAGGTCCTCTTGCCCGCTCTCAGCTGGTGTTCTGCATGCACTTCTGTGTCTGAAGGTATGTTCCTGATGTGTCAGTGGAGAGAGATGTACTCAACGTCCACCTACTCCCCCGCCATCTTGTTCTCTCTATTGGAAGAGTTTTGATCAGAGTTTCAATTTCATTACTCGTGATTGGTGTGTTTATGTTTTTTATTTCTTCCTGGTTCCGTCTTGAAGTGTACTTTCCTACAAATTTGTCCATTTTTTCTAGGTTGTCCATTTTATTGGTGTCTATATGCTTGTGGTAGTCTCTTATGATCCTTTATATTTCTGTAATGTCAGTTGTAACTTCTCTTTTTTTCATTTCTCGTTTTGTTTTGAAACTTCTCCCGTATTTTCTTGATGAGTCTAGCTAAAAGTTTATCAATTCCGTTTATGTCTTCAAAGAACCAACTTTTATTTTTGTTAATTTTTGCAATTATTTTCTTCATCTGTATTTCATTTAATCTGGTGTGACCTTCATGATTTGTTTTCTTCTAATAACTTTGAGATTACTGTTCTTTCTACAGTTGCTTTAAGTGTAAGGTTAAGTTGATACTCGAGCTTTTTCTTGTTTCTTGAGGTGGATTGTATTGTTCCAGACTTCCCTCTTAGATTTGCTTTTGCTGCATCCCATAGGCTTTGGGTCATTGTGTTTTCATTGTCATTTGTTTTTTGATATCCTCTTTGATTTCTTCAGTGACCCATTGATTATTTAGTAACATTTTGTTTAGCCTCCATGGGTTTTCCTCCTGTAATTGATTTCTAATTTCATAACATTTTCATTGGCAAAGATGCTTGATTTGATTTCAGTTTTCTTAAATTTACCAAGGCTTGATTTTTGACCCAAGACGTGGTTTACCCTGAAGAATGTTGCATGTGCACTTGAAGAAAGTGTGTTCTGCTTTTGAATGGAATGTCTTATAAGTATCTGTTAAATTTGTCTGGTCTAATGTGTAATTTCTGGCTTGTGTTTCCTTATTAATTTTCTGTCTGAATGGTTTTTTGGTGAAAAAAGTCCCCACATTTCTACTTTTATGGCTATTTGCATTAGCCATATGTATTGAGGTGCTCCTACATTGGGTGAATAAATATTTATAATGTTTTATCTTCTTGGATTGATCCTTTGATCATTATGTAGTGCCCTTCCTTGTCTCTTTTTAACAGTGTTTATTTTAAAGCCTGTTTTATCTGATATTAGTATTTCTACTTCATCTTTGCTTTGATTTCCATTTGCATGGAATATCTTTTTCTGTCACCCCCCTTTCAGTCTCCATGTGTCCTAAATCTCAAATGGGTCTCTTGTAGACAGCATATATATGGGTCTTGTTTTTGTATCCATTCAGGCAGTCTGTCTTTTGGTTGGAGAATTTAGTCCATTTAATTTAAGGTAATTATTGATATGTATGTTCCTATTATCATTTTATTAATTTTTTTATAAGTCTTCTTTCTTCTCTTGTTTTTTCCACCTAGAAAATTTTCCTTAGCAATTGTTACAAAGCTGGTATGATGGTGCTGAATTCTCTTAGCCTTTACTTGTCTGTAAAGCTTTTGATTGCTTCATTGAATCTGAATGAGATCTCTGCTGGATAAAGTCATCTTGGTTGTAGGTTTATTCCTTGGTTCTTATGTATATATTCCCTCTTAACGTTTCTCTTCTAAATGTTGTTGCTCAGTCTCTAACTTGTGTCTGACTCTTTGCTACCTCAAGCTCTGCAGCATGCCATGCTTCCTTGTCCTTCACCATCTCCTGGAGATTGTTCAACCTCATGTCCATTGAGTCATGATGCCATCCAACCATCTCATCATCTTTTGCCCCCTTCTCCTCCAGCCTTCAATTTTTCCAGTGAGTTAGCACTTTGCATCAGGTGGTCAAAGTATTGGAGCTTCAGCTTCAGGATCAGTCCTTCCAATGGATATTCACGGTTGATTTCCTTTAGAATTGCTTTAAATAGAATGTGTATTTTGGTGACTTTAAATTTTATTGCCCATAACCCAGACCCCTCTTCCAAAGTCCAGATTTATGTTTGAAGCTCTCTACCTGGTATCATTACTTGCTTGTTCAAAAGACATCTCAAAGGAAAGATGTTAAAAACTGATTTCCTGGTCTTTTCTATAGAATCTCCTCCACCTTCGGCTTTCTCCATCTAATTCATGGACATCTCCATCTTTCTAGTTCTCAGATGCCAAACTTTGGAGTCATCTTAGACTTTTTTGTTTTTCCAGTACCCTACATGATTTCCATTAGTAAAGTCGATTAGTTTTGTCTCAAAATATTAACATCACCATCTGGATCGATGGCTTAGCTGCCCAGACTGACCTCCCTGCTCCTCATTGTTCTCCTAAATTCTGTTCTCAACAAAGAAGTTAAAATGATCCTTCGGAAAGATCATGTCACTCTTCTCCTCAGCCCTCTGCCGTGGATTCTCTTTTCACACAGGCTGAAAATCAGTCCTTGGAAAGCTTACAAGGCCCTGCAGAATCTGATCCCTTCCGCTGGTCACTTCTTTCCTGTGCTCCGTCATACACACCTACTTGATATTCGTTAAGTCCTCTAGGTTATGCCTAACCCTAGCTGCTCCCCACCATGTAGACTTGGCTCTTTCCTCAGATGTAAGCTTGGCTGGCACCTGCAATGTCTTCAAGTCTTTACACAAATTTTCTTCTAGAGCTGACTTTTACCAGTTCATGAGAGCCAATTATTAAATATTCAGAAATTTTACAAGCCAGTTTCAAACCTTTGGTAGCTTTAAATTGACCATAGTGGGAGTATTTATCCTGTTGAAATAAGGCCTAACTTGATCACCCTTTTTAAATTTGCAATTTTTATATTCTTCTTCGTTAAATCCTTACTTGCCTTATCCCACTCTACTTTTTTTCTCTTTCTAATGGCACATGCCACTTAATATCTTACATGTATGTCTATGTATCATATTTTATATGTGCCTGCATGCTCAGGTCCTCAGTCATGTTCAACTCTGTGCAACCCCATGGACTGTAGCCTGCCAGGCAGCTCTGTCCATGGAATTTTCAAGGCAAGAATAATGCAGTGGGTTGCCATTTCCTTCTCTAGGTGATCTTCCTGACCCAGGGATCAAACCCTCATAGTTGTGTCTCCTGCATTAGCAGCGAGTTCTTTACCATTGCGCTATCTGGGAATCCCCTTATTATATACACACACACATATACATATATGTACATACATGTGTATATGTGTATGTATACATATATCTGTACACATATGTGTATATATGTATATGTGTGTAAAGAATTATACCTACTTAAATAATCACATTTATCTAGCTACAAATAATAAAATGGCAAAATAAGCATATCAAGTTAATATGCTTTGTATTGAGATAATAGTGTCTTCAAGGTCAGAAAAATAAATGATTTTTGTATATATTTAAGCATTATATTCATATATTTAAAAAGTAATTGTTTCTATAAAGCAGGAGTTTTATACAAAAATATATCAAACCAAAAAGATGAATGTCAACAAATATACCTTACTCTTGTTTCCAGGCACTTTGAAATTCAATACCTAATCTGCTTTTCAAGAATCTTGAATATGTTTCTCAGAAAGTGTTTAACTTTTCTACAAGTACAGAAGCTCCCCAAATTGTTTATTTTGCTTATTACAATGTCTGTGGGGAAATACTACTGACTAATAGAGTAAACTTTGATGTAGGAAGGGATACATGCAAATCAGATTGCATATCAGAAATACAGTTGAAATGTTTTGTGATGAAGAAACTAGAGCAGTGAACTCTCCCCATGAATCTGACATTGACAACTGATAATCAGTAACTGGCCTCTATTCAAACAGGCTCATGCTCACAGTATTCTGTCACTCTTAAGGTCTTCTTCAGATTACCCAGTCATTTCTGCCAGCATTGCTACTGCTGCTGCTAAGTCGCTTCAGTCGTGTCTGACTCTGTGTGACCCCATAGATGGCAGCTCACCAGGCTCCCCCGTCCCTGGGATTCTCCAGGCAAGAACACTGGAGTGGGTTGCCATTTCCTTCTCCAATGCATGAAAGTGAAAAGTGAAAGGGAAGTTGCTCAGTTGTGCCTGACTCTTGGCGACCCCATGGACTGCAGCCTACCAGGCTCCTCTGCCCATGGGATTTTCCAGTAACGAGTACTGGAGTAGGGTGCCATTGCCTTCTCCTCTGCCAGCATTAATATGGACCATTTTCAAAATTCTAAGTATTCATTGTTCTAAAATCCATCACAAAATCTTAAAGGAACCTGCTAGTCTGAAGTCTGTGATATTTCTTGACTTAATTGAATACCCCAGGATTACTACAGGCCCTCTGTAGCCCCTCTTTCCTCTGAGTGTAAAGGCACCCAGTCTAGCTCAGGATGGGAAAGAGTTTGCTAGTGCACAGGGGTAGGATCAGCAAAATTTGGGAGGTTATGATTTTAAGTTTGATAAATATAATAACAAAAGCTGCCTGCCAGTTACATGTTGTGGGGGTCATGTTTGGAGTCTTTTTTTAAATCAGTTCAAAATATATTCTGTTATAGATAAGTGAAAAATACACCTCTGACAGCTTAAAGAACTAGAGGTGTTTTCCTACCTTATAACATGAATGTCAGTGGTAAGCTGCTCAAGGTCGATGCAGACACTCAATAGCAAGTGTCAGGGATCTAGGCTCTTCTTCATTCTCTGTGCATTGCTGTGCCTAGCATGTTGTCTTTGCCCTCATGCTTGTCATTTCTTGTTCACAACACAACCCATGTGCCAACAGGCTTGTCCACAGTCCAGGCTAGGGGAAAGGAAAAGACCAAAAATCTGTGCCAGCCATGTCTTCCTTTATTTTTCTTTTACATTAAAGAAATTATATGAAAAACAATAAATTGACAAAAGGAAGCTTGGGAAATATGTGCAATATAAATGAAGATAAATAATAGGTAAAAAGCTCTTTACAGATAAACTTTAATGACTAAAGAAAAACATCAAAGTAACAAGAAAATGAACACATGCTATCAGTTCAGTTCAGTCGCTCAGTCATGTCTGATTCTTATCGACCTCGTGGAGTGCAGTACACCAGGCCTCCCTGTCCGTCACCAACTCCTGGAGTTTACTCAGACTGATCTCCATTGAGTTGGTGATGCCATCCAACCATCTCATCCTCTATAGTCCCCCTCTCCTTCTGCCCTCAGTCTTTCCCAGCATCAGGGTCTTTTGAAATGAGTCAGCCCTGCGCATCAGGTGGCCAAAGTATTGGAGTTTCAGCTTCAACATCAGTCCTTCCAATGAACACTCAGGACTGATCTCCTTTAGGATGGACTGGTTGGATCTCCTTGCAGTCCAAGGGACTCTCAAGAGTCTTCTCCAACACCACAGTTCAAAAGCATCAATTCTTCTGTGCTCAGCTTTCTTTATAGTCCAGCTTTCCCATCCATAATGACTACTGGAAAAACCAAAGCCGTGACTAGACAGACCTTTGTTAGCAAGGTAATGTCTCTGCTTTTTAATATGCTGTCTAGGTTGGTCATAACTTTCCTTCCAAGGAGAAAGCATCTTTTAATTTTATTGCTGCAGTAACCATTTGCAGTGATTCTGGATCCCCCCAAAACAGTCTGCCACTGTTTCCACTGTTTCCCCATCTGTTTGAGAGAGGGCATCAGAGGGCAGACAGACTGAAACCACAATCACAGAAAACTAACCAATCTAATCACATGGACCACAGCCTTGTCTAACTCAGGGAACACATGCTATAGATACCTTATAAATGAAATATAAATAGTTCTTAACTATGTGAAAAGAAATCAATCTTTTCCAGAATAAAAGAATTAAGATCTAATCATACTTATATACCATTCTTTAACTTTCACATTGACAAATATCAAAAAGTTTAAAAAAAGAGGAAGGGTGTGACAAGCAGTATTCTCACACCTTGTTTATAGTACTAATAATATCAACTGGTACAATTTTTTGTTAGGACAATTAGCCAATGTCTACAAATTTTAAATATGGATATGTCATGACCCAGAATTTTCACCAAGAATTTATACTGTTTACATAATTCCATATGTGTACAAAGAAATGAATATAAAAATAAGGTGGAGAGACAGCAGTTGGTGCATTAGATGAGTGTGGTGGTGTTCCTTAAGGTGGTCCCACAGCAAGGACTTCAAAATACCTGGCTGAAACTAATGCCAATCGGGAAGCTTTCCAAGCAGCTATCAAGTGAGGCTTTGCTGTTCAGTCACTCAGTCGTGTCTGACTCCTTGTGACCCCATAGACTGCAGCACACCAGGCTTCCCTGTCCTACACTATCTCCTGGAGTTTGCTCAGATTCATGTCCGTTGAGTCAGTGATGCCATCCAGCCATCTCATCCTCTGTCGCCCCTTCTTCTCCTGCACGCAATCATTCCTAGCATCAGGGTCTTTTCCAGTGAGTCATCTCTTCACATCAGGTGGCCGAATATTGGAACTTCAGGATCAAAATCAGTTATTCCAATGAATATTCAGGATTGATTTCATTTAGGATTTACCGGTTTGATCTTCTTGCTTTCCAAAGGAGTCTCAAGAGTCTTCTCCAGCATGACAGTTGGAAAGCATCAATTCTTTGGTGCTCAGGTTTCTTTGTGGTCCAGCTCTCACATTCATACATGACTACTGGAATAGTTTTGACTGTAGGGAACTTGGTTGGCAAAGTGATGTCTCTGTTTTTTAATACATTGTTTCGGTTTGTCATAGCTTTTCTTCCAAGGAGCTAGCATCATTTAATTTCATGGCTTCAGGCACCACCTGCAGTGATTTTGGAGCCCCCAAAATAAAGTTTGTCACTATTTCCATTTTTTCCCCTTCTATTTGCCATAGTGTGGCAGGACTGGATGCCATGATCTTAGTTTTTTGAATGTTCAGTTTTAAGGCAACATTTTCACTCTCCTCTTTCACCTTCATCAAGAGGCTCTTTAGTTTCTCTTCACTTTCTGCCATTAGGATGGTGACGTCTGCATATGTGAGTTGTTGATATTTCTCCCAGCAATCTTGATTCCAGCTTGAACTTCATCAAGCTCAGCATCTTGCATGATGCACTCTACATGTATGTATGCAGGTCAAGGAGCAACAGTTAGAACCGGACATGGAGCAACAGACGGGTTACAAATTGGGAAAGGAGTACGTCAAGGCTGTATATTGTCACCCTGCTTATTTAACTTATATGCAGAGTACATCATGAGAAACACTGGGCTGGAAGAAGCATAAGCTGGAATCAAGATTGCTGGGAGAAATATCAACAACTCAGATATGCAGATGATACCACTCTTATGACCGAAAGTGAAGAGGAGCTAAAGAGCCTCTTCATGAAAGTGAAAGAGGAGAGTGAAAAAGTTGGCTTAAAACTCAACATTCAGAAAACTAAGATCATGGCATCTGGTCCCATCACTTCATGGCAAATAGATGGGGAAACAGTGGAAACAGTGTCAGACTTTTTTTGGAGGGGCTCCAAAATCACTGCAGATGGTGACTGTAGCCATGAAATTAAAAGACACTTGATCCTTGGGAGAAAAGTTATGACCAACATTGGCAGTGTATTAAAAAGCAGAGATGTTACTTGCCAACAAAGGTCCGTCTAGTCAAAGCTTTGGTTTTCCAGTAGTCATGTTTGGATGTAAGAGTTGGACTACAAAGAAATCTGAGTGCTGAAGAATTGATGCTTTTGAATTGTGGTGTTGGAAAAGACTCTTGAGAGTCCATTGGACAGCAAGAAGATCAAACTAGTCAATCCTAAAGGAAATCAGTACTGAATATTCACTGGAATATTCATTGGAAGGACTGATGCTGAAGCTGAAACTGCAGTACTTTGGCCACGTGATGTGAGGAACTAACTCATTGGAAGAGACCCTGATGCTAGAAAAGATTGAAGGCGGGAGAAGGGGATGACAGAGGAAGAGCTGGTTGGATGGTATCATCAACTCAATGCACATGAGTTTGAACAGCCTCTGGAAATTGGTGATGGACAGGGAAGCCTGGCGTGCAACAGCCCATGGGGTGGCAAAGAGCTGGACACGACTGAGCAACTGAACAGTACTGAACTCTGCATATAAGTTAAATAAGCAGGGTGACAATATACAGCCTTGACATACTCTTTTTCCCAGTTTGGAACCAGTCCATTTTTCCATGTCCAGTGCTAACTGTTGCTTTTTGACCTGCATACAGATTTCTCAGGAGGCAGGTAAGGTGGTCTGGTATTCCTGTCCCTTGAAGAATTTTCCACGGTTTGTCGTGATCTACCCCATCAAAGGCTTTAGCCTAGTCAGTGAAACAGAAGTAGATGTTTTTCTGGAATTCCCTTGCTTTTTCTGTGATCCAATGTATGTTGGCAATTTGATCTCTGATTCCTCTGCCTTTTCTAAATCCAGCTTGTATATCTGAAAGTTCTTGCTTCATGTACTGTTGAAGCCTAGCTTGAAGGATTTTGAGTTTTACCTTGTTAGCATGTGAGATGAATCCAATTCTGAGGTAGTTTCAACATTCTTTAGCATTGCCCTTCGTTGGGATTGGAATGAAAATGGACCTGTCTGAGTCCTATGGCCACTGCTGAGTTTTCCAAATTTGCTGGCATACTGACTGCAGCACTTTAGCTGTATCATCTTTTAGGATTTGAAATAGCTCAGCTAAATTCCATCACCTCCACTAGCTTTGTTTGTAGTGAGGCTTCCAAAGGCTTTCTTGACTTCACACTCTAGGATGTGTGGCTCTAGGTGGTGACCACACCATCGTGGTTGGCTGTGTCATTGAGACCTTTTTTGTACAGTTCTTCTGTGTATTCTTGCCACCTCTTCTTAATATCTTCTGCTTCTATTAGGTCGATACCGTTTCTGTTGTTTATTGTGCCCATTTTTACATGATCTGTTCTCCTGGTATCTCTAATTTTCTTGAAGAGAAGTCTCGTCTTTCCTTTTCTATTGTTTTCCTCTATTTCTTCGCATTGTTTACTTAGGAAGGCTTCTTATCACTCATTGTTAGTTTTTGGAACTCTGCATTCAGATGGGTATATCTTTCCTTTTCTCCTTTGCCTTTCACTTCTTTACTTTGCTATTTGTAAGGCCTACTCAGACAATCCTATTGCCTTTTTGCATTTCTTTTTGTTTGGGGGTGGTTTTGATCACTACCTCCTGTACATGTTACAAACCTCTGTCCATAGTTCTTCAGGCATTCAGTCTATAAGATCTTATCCCTTGAATCTATTTGTCACTTCCACTGTATAATCACAGTTCAGTTCAGTCGCTCAGTTGAGTCAAACTCTTTGTGTCCCCATGGACTGTAGCATGCCAGGCTTCCCTGTCCATCACCAACTCCTGCAGCTTGCTCAAATTCTTGTCCATCGAGTCAGTGATGCCATCCAACCATCTCATCCTCTCTTGTCCCCTTCTGCTCCTGCCTTCAATCTTTCCCAGCATCAAGGTCTTTTCCAATGAGTCAGGTCTTCATATCAGGTGGTGGCCAAAGGATTGGAGCTTCAGCATCAGTCCTTCCAATGAATATTCAGGACTTGCAATGAATATTCAGCCCAAGAAAATAAAATCTGTCACAGTATTCATCACTTCCCCATCTATTTGCCATGAAGTGATGGGAGCAGATGCCATGATGTTAGTTTTTGAATGTTGAGTTTTAAGCCAGCTTTTTCACTCTCTTGTTTCGCTTTCATCAAGAGGCTCTTTAGTACCTCTTCAGTTCAGTTCAGTTCAGTTGCTCAGTCGTGTCCGACTCTTTGCAACCCCATGAATCACAGCATGCCAGGCCTCCCTGTCCATCACCATCTCCCGGAGTTCACTCAGACTCACGTCCATCGAGTCCGTGATGCCATTCAGCCATCTCATCCTCTGTCGTCCCCTTCTCTTCCTGTCCCCAATCTCTCCCAGCATCAGAGTCTTTTCTAATGAGTCAACTCTTTGCATGAGGTGTCCAAAGTACTGGAGCTTCAGCTTTAGCATCATTCCTTCCAAAGAAATCCCAGGGTTGATCTCCTTCAGAATGGACTGGTTGGATCTCCTTGCAGTCCAAGGGACTCTCAAGAGTCTTCTCCAACACCACAGTTCAAAAGCATCAATTCTTCAGCGCTCAGCCTTCTTCACAGTCCAACTCTCACATCCATACATGACCACAGGAAAAACCATAGCCTTGACTAGACGGACCTTAGTCGGCAAAGTAATGTCTCTGCTTTTGAATATACTATCTAGGTTGGTCATAACTTTTCTTCCAAGGAGTAAGCATCTTTTAATTTCATGGCTGCAGTCACCATTTGCAGTGATTTTGGAGTCCCCCAAAATAAAGTCTGCCAATGTTTCCACTGTTTCCCCATCTATTTCCCATAAAGTGATGGGACCGATGCCATGATCTTTGTTTTCTGAAAGTTGAGCTTTAAGCCAACTTTTTCGCTCTCCTCTTTCACTTTCATCAAGAGGCTTTTTAGCTCCTCTTCACTTTCTGCCATAAGGGTGGTGTCATCTGCATATCTGAGGTTATTGATATTTCTCCTGGCAATCTAGATTCCAGCTTGTGTTTCTTCCAGTCCAGCATTTCTCATGATGTACTCTGCATAGAAGTTAAGTAAGCAGGGTGACAATATACAGCCTTGACGTACTCCTTTTCCTATTTGGAACCAGTCTGTTGTTCCATGTCCAGTTCTGACTGTTGCTTCCTGACCTGCATACAGATTTCTCAAGAGGCAGGTCAGGTGGTCTGGTATTCCCATCTCTTTCAGAATTTTCCACAATTTGTTGTTATCCACACAGTCAAAGGCTTTGGCATAGCCAATAAAGCAGAAATAGATGTTTTTCTGGAACTCTCTTGCTTTTTCTATGATCCAGCAGATGTTGGCAATTTGATCTCTGGTTCCTCTGCCTTTTCTAAAACCAGCTTGAACATCAGGAAGTTCATGGTTCACGTATTGCTGAAGCCTGGCTTGGAGAATTTTGAGCATTACTTTACTAGCGTGTGAGATGAGTGCAATTGTGCAGTAGTTTGAGGATTCTTTTGCATTGCCTTTCTTTGGAATTGGAATGAAAACTGACCTTTTCCAGTCCTGTGGCCACTGCTGAGTTTTCCAAACTTGCTGGCATATTGAGTGCAGTACTCTCACAGCATCATCTTTCAGGATTTGAAACAGCTCAACTGGAATTCCATCACCCCCAGTAGCTTTGTTCGTAGTGATGCTTTCTAAGGCCCACTTCACTTCACATTCCAAGATATCTGGCTCTAGATTAGTGATCACATCATCATGATTATCTGGGTCATGAAGATCTTTTTTGTACAGTTCTTCCGTGTATTCTTGCCACCTCTTAATATCTTCTGCTTCTGTTAGGTCCATACCATTTCTGTCCTTTATCGAGCCCATCTTTGTGTGAAATGTTCCCTTGGTATCTCTGATTTTCTTAAGAGATCTCTAGTCTTTCCCATTCTGTTGTTTTCCTCTATTTCTTTGCATTGATCGCTGAAGAAGGCTTTCTTATCTCTTCTTGCTATTCTTTGGAACTCTGCATTCAGACACTTATATCTTTCCTTTTCTCCTTTGCTTTTCACCTCTCTTCTTTTCACAGCTATTTGTAAGGCCTCCCCAGACAGCCATTTTGCTTTTTTGCATTTCTTTTCCATGGGGATGGTCTTGATCCGTGTCTCCTGTACACTGTCACGAACCTCATTCCATAGTTCATCAGGCACTCTATCCATCAGATCTAGACCCTTAAATCTATTTCTCACTCACTTTCTGCTATAAGGGTGGTGTCATCTGCATATCTGAGGTTATTTCTCCAACAATCTTGATTTCAGCTTGTATTCATCTAGCCTGGTATTTCGTATGATGTACTTTAATATCATGTAAGTTAAATAACCAGGGTGACAGTATACAGCCTTGACATATCTTTTCCAAATTTGGAACCAGTCTATTGTTCCATGTCTGTTTCTAACTGTTGCTTCTTGACCTGCATACAGAGTTCTCAGGAGGCAGGTGATGTGGTTTGGTATTCCCGTCTCTTGAAGAATTTTCCACAGTTTGTTGTGATCCACACAAAGGCTTTGGTGTAGTCAATAAGGCAGAAGTCTATGTTTTTATGGAACTCTCTTGATTTTTCTATGATCCAACGGATGTTGGCCATTTGATCGTTGATTCCTCTGCCTTTTCTAAATCCAGCTTGAACGTTTGGAAATTGTTGGTTCACATATTGTTAAAGCCTAGCTTGAATTTAGAGCATTACTTTGCTAGTGTGTGAGATGAGTGCAATTGTGCAGTAGTTTGAACATTCTTTGGCATTGGCTTTCTTTGGGATTGGAATGAAGACTGACCTTTCCCAGTGAATAATCATAAAGGATTTGATTTAGGTCATAGCTGAATGACACAGTGGTTTTCCCTGCTTTCTTCAATATAAGTCTGAATTTTGAAATATGGAGCTCATGATCTAAGTTACAGTGAGTTCTACATCTTGTTTTTGCTGACTTTATAGAGCAAGAGCTATGTCATGACAGTATGACTATAACTTTGAATGCTCAGCTGAGGGTCTTCCAACTTACTTGAGTAATTCCTGACTCTTCCTTATACCTTTTCAAATATTTGAGGAGGCACTGCCCCTAAATTACAAGCCCGTGTGTGCCCAGCCACCCCCAGTCCAAGCTTGCTTTCCATGTGTATTAGTTTTCTGTTGCTGCCTAAATAATAGCCAAAAACTTAGCTTAAAGCAACACACATTTACAATCTCAGTTTCTGTGAGTATGAAGTCTATGGACAGTTTAGCTGGACGTTATACTTAGAATCTCACGAGGCTGTAATCAAGGTGTTGGCCAGGACTGAGTTCTCGTCTGAGGGCCCAAGTAGGAAGAATGTGCTTCCCAGCTTATGGATTGTCAGCAGCATTCAGGTCCTTGTTTCTGTAGTATTTGTGGCCGCTTGCTTTACATGGCTGCAAGGGAGGGGAGAGTCTGCTAAGACTCCTGTGATCTAACATAACCACGGGAGTGATATTCTCATCACCCTTACCGTATTCTGTTGATTGGAAGCAAGTCACGGATCCCACAAACACAAAAGGGGAGGTGAGAATACTAGCACGTGAGTACTTGGAGGTAGGAATCTTGAGTCACAATAAAACCTGTCCACAGCACCATGTGATGGAAAGAGTCTAGGGGACCTGTACACCCTGCTAGGCCTTTGCCAAGGGCTTTCTTCTTTGGATGAGCCATATGCTGTTTGTGCTATTTTGAGATGATACTTGCTATAGCACCACTTGTATTTTTATTTATTTTTAATTGGAGGATAATTGCTTTACAATATTCTGTTGGTTTCTGCTCTACAACAACTCAAATCAGTCATAATTATTTTTATTTTTATGTCCGTTACTCTAGGAAATGTGTCAAAGCGGATCTTCCTCTGATTTATGTCAAAGGGTGTACTGTCTATGTTTCCTCTAAGAGTTTTATTGTTTATGACCTTATATTTAAGTCTTTAATCCATTTTGATTTTGATTTTGTTTTTGTGTATGGTGTTAGGGAATGTTCTAATTTCAGCCTTTTCCATGTAGCTGTCTAGTTTTCCCACCCCACTTATTGAAGAGACTCTTTGTCCCATTATTTATTCTTGCCTCCTTTGTCAAAGATAAGGTGCCCATAAGTGTGTGGATATATCTCTGGGCTTTCTATATTTTTCCATTGGTCTATATTTCTGTTTTGGGGCCAGTAACATACTATCTTGATGACTGTATCTTTGTAGTATAGTCTGAAGTTAGGAAGGTTCATTCCTCCATTTCCATTTTTCTTTCTCAAAATTGCTGTGACTGTTCAAAGTCTTTTGTGTTTCCATACAAGTTGTGAATTTTTTTTTCCAGTTCTGTGTAAAATACCATTGGTAGTTTGATAGGTATTGCATTGAATCTGCAGATTGCTTTGGGGAAGAATAGTCATTTTCACAATATTGATTTTTCCAGTCCCAGAACATGGTATGTCTCTCCATCTGTTTGTGTGATCTTTGATTTTATTCATCACTGTCTTTTATTTCAAACTGTATGAGTTTTCAGCATACAGATCATTTGTCTTTCAGGCAGGTTTATTCCTAGGTATTTTATTCTTTTTGTTTCATTGGTGAGTGGGATTATTTCCTTAGTTTCTTTTTGATTTCTCTTCGCTAGTGTGTAGGAATGCAAGGGATTTTTCTGTATTAATTTTATATCCTGGGGCTTTACTAAGTTCATTGATTAGCTGTAGTGATTTTCTGGTGGAATCTTTAGGGTTTTCTATGTATAGTATCATGTCACCTGCAAACAGAATTTTACTTCTTCTTTGCCTATCTGGATTCCTTTTATTTCTTTTTCTTTGATTGCTGTGCCTAGGATTTCCAAAATTATGTTTAAGAATGGTGACAAGTGTGGGCACCCTTGTCTTGCTCCTGATTTTAGAGGAAGTGCTTTCAGTTTTACACCATTGAAGATAATATTTTCTGTGGGTTTATTGTGTATGACCTGTATTAAGTTGAGATAAGTCCCTTCTATGCTGATTTTCTGGAGAATTTTTTTTATCATAAATGGGTGTTTATTTATAGTAAAAATAAAAAAAGCTTTCCCTGCATCTATTGAGATGATCAGATGGTTTTTTTTTTTCATTCATTTTGTCAATACGAAATCACATTGATTTGTGTATGCTGAAGAATCCTTGCATCCCTTCGATAAACCCCAATTGACGATGGTGCATGATCTTTTTAATGTGTTGTTGGAGTTTGTTTGCTAGAATTTTTTTTTTTTCACATCTCTGTTCATTGGTGATATTGGTCTGTAATTTTTTTTTTCTGGTATCTTTGTCTGGTTTTGGTATCAGGGGGATGTTGGTCTCTTAAATAAGTTTGGGAGTTTTCCCCCCTCTGCACATTAGCCCCCTCAGAGTATCTTTCAGGGCAGTCAACCCCTGTCCTTTCCCTGGTGTCTGAAGCCTGAGCCGTGTTACCCAGCCCTCACTTGACACAGTGGGCATGGAAACAAGGATTTCAGACTGGTAAGTTCTAGTTGGCACTGATCTCTGTGGTGAATTCTCTCCACTTTGCCTTTCACACACCTGTCATTGCACTCCCCTCTGAGGTTTCAAAGCTCCCCCCTGTCCCCAACCTTAAGGGGATTTGATACTTTTCATCTTTCACAGTTCCCTCCTAGAGGTGCAGGTCCCATCCAAGTTCATTTTTTTCTTATATATTTTGCCCAACCCTGTTATGTGGAATTTAGCTTGCCTTTCTGGATGTCTGGGATCTTATGACAGCACTCAGAAGGTGTTCTGTAGGAGGTGTTCCATATGTAGATGTATTTTTTGATGTATTTGTGGGGAGGAGGAGGATCTCCATGTCTTATTCTTCTGCTGTCTTGAAAGTCCCCACTGTGTTCCTTTTTTATTGAGGAAGAACAAGGCTTTCCAGAAGCTCAGCTCAGTAGACTTCCTCTTATATTTTATTGGCTAGAAGTAAGCTCACATGACTACTTCCAAACTAAGAACTGATCCAAGAGGATCAGATAACTACAGTTGTTTAGACTAAGGGAGATTTACTCCTTGGGCTGTGGTAAGAATCAAAAGTCTCTGAGATCAAGGCGCCACAGGCACCATCTGAACAATCTAAACTGTCCCTCTGTCAGTAAGGAAAGATTATTGGATATTGTACAGACAATGGAAAGGTGCTTTCATATCCACAGTGTATCTCACTCTTCTTAAAATTAAATCACTAGTATTAGTAAATAGCACATGAAACAAAAGTATAAAATATAGCAGTAGTTGATTGAGAACATGTTTTGGCCTCCATTTTCATGTGCTACCTAGGTTTTAGGTATGAAGGGTTCTAAATGACTTTCAGACTTCCTATTAATAACTTGATTTATTAATGTGCTTCAGACCCATGGTATAAATTATAATACTCAAGAACTTAATTTAGATTCTGGTATTTAGGACCCTTTGAGGTGTGTTAATTAAATCTCAATGTTCTCATTTGTAAAACAGAAATGTTATCATTTATTTTGGGGACGTATGCTATAATGTGGTTGTAAGGGTTAAATTCTTAGCACAGATTATGGCATTCTATAATGTGTGCTAAGTTGCTTCAGTTATGTCTGACTCTTTGTGACCCTGTGGACACATCTCTTATGTCTCCTGCATTGGCAGGTGGGTTCTTTACCACTAGCGGCACCTGGGTTGGGAAGATCCCCTGGAGAAGGTAATGGCTACACACTCCAGTTTTCTTGCCTGGAGAATCCCTTGGACAGAGGAGCCTGGCAGACTGTAGTCCATAGGGTTGCAAAGAGTCAGACACGACTGATCAACTAACACTTTTGTGGCATTCTGTAAGTTACCTATGCTGCTGCTGCTATTGCCAAGTCGCTTCAGTCATGTCCAACTCTGTCTGACGCCATGGACAGCAGCCCACCAGGCTCCTCCGTCCACAGGATTCTCCAGGCAAGAATACTGGAGTGGGTTGCCACTTTCTTCTCCAAGATAAAGACTGCTGCTGCTGTTGCTGCTGCCAAGTCGCTTCAGTCGTGTCCGACTCTGTGCGACCCCATAGACGGCAGCCCACCAGGCTCCCCCGTCCCTGGAATTCTCAGGGCAAGAACACTGGAGTGTGTTGCCACTTCCCTCTCCAATGTATGAAAGTGAAATTGCTCAGTTGTGTCTGAGTCCTAGCGACCCCGTGGACTGCAGCCTACCACGCTCCTCAGTCCATGGGATTCTCCAGGCAAGAGTACTGGAGTGGGTTGCCATTGCCTTCTCCAAAGTTACCTATAAATGTTTGCAATCTCAAATGTTTGCGCAATCTC